>NC_084721.1:18850456-19150456 GCF_033807575.1 Cydia pomonella | reverse complement strand
CCGCGACTTTGTCTGTGTGGAATTAGTGATTTAGGTAGCTACCTAAAAGGCTAAAATAAGCTAATTTTTTGTCTAATCTACTTTTTATTGATTTTCATACAAACTTCCTTATTTGGTGGGTTTGATGAAAAACGAGTATAATAATGCGCATTTTTAAAAGCAATTTTAATATTTTTAGGTTATGTGCAAAAATTGTAACGAATTTTTAAATCTGTAAGACCTATGCTTAGTTCGCGATTTTCTACCATCGAAAGTCAAAATATCTGATCAGATTAGAATCGGTGAAGTTACTACAAATGGCTTTAAAACTGCTTATTTAATTTTTGGCAACTGTATTGTGATCTAAACAAAAGCTACGATCAAAATAAATAAATAAATAAATAAATAAAAATTGTTTATTTCGGACCATTAAAAAAAAAAAATCCAAACCCAAACCCTGCTAACCAAAAAACCCTGCTAGCTGAACCTACTGCATCTCAATGGTAAGAGTGTTATAGTTGTTAGATTTGTAGCTGTCCCGCACCGGCTTATCCTTTGTCTATTGTTAACTAAAACCGCGCGTGCTACTACCTGCAAAAAAAAGGGTCGTATAATTCTAATTGGCATCTGAGCGCGGGCTAGTTCAACGCTCAAAAAACCAGTGTAGGTGCGCTCTCCGATAACGCACCTTTGTTTCGCATATCGAGGACACATTTTAGACTGGTTCGGAAGCGTTCGACTCGCCGGCACTCAGTAACCGTATAGAGACCACACAAGAAATCACAAATTATTTTTCCATTTGTTCATTTTGAATCTTATTTCAGTTATCATAGGAGTTCTAATTAAATAACCGCTTAAAGTTACCCTGCCCTATTTTACAGGTAAGTGGCACGCGCGGTTTTAGTTAACAATAGACAAAGGATAAGCCGTTGGGAGGCCAGCTACAAAGCTAACAACTAGACACTCGTGTCTTACTTACTCATATTGTTCCAAATTTTCGTCTTGCATCGTTCATGTAAAAATTCGCAATAGGTGGGAAATGTTTTAAAATGTATGTAAGTGTTGTCTGTTTTTACAGGATCCTTCGCATACCCGGGAGATATTGTAGACCTTTGATCTATATGGGACACTTTATGTGCACATACTTTGTCCACGCTAAAAATTAGGATAAAATAAGATTTACAATTAAATAAAATGGAACTAAAGGCTAAAAAGGTCTTTTACAGGATACATTTCGGAGAGTGTGCCGAGGAACTGCACAACGTTATTCCTCCGTCCCCATTTCACCATCGGACTACCAGACAATCGGCACTTCGGCATCGCTTAATGGTAGGTATTCCACAAATACGCACGAAGCGTTTTGCTTCAACATTCCTTATGCGAACTGCCAAGTTTCCGCATGTGAGTACAATCTGGGTCTCTTCAAGGCTAGGGTAAATAGGTATCTCATAGGTAAGCGTGCTCCACCGTAGACCGCATCATCACTTACCATCAGGTGAGATCGTGGTCAAACGCCTGCCTATCTTTATATAAAAATAAAAATCGGCCAAGAGCATGTCGGGCCATGCTCAGAGTAGGGTTCCGTAGCGTAGCGTAGCTAAACTGGAGCTTAAAGTATGGTAGATTGTAAACCAAGGGATGAACTGTGGGTGTACACCCACAGTTCACGTCTTTTTGCTATGAAGTGGAAACTTTTTGCGATAACTCAAAAACAGCTAAACTGATCATATCCGCTATAGTTTTCATTTAATGTCTTTCTTAAAGCTCTACTTCGAAGATTTTTTTCATATTTTTTGGACCTATGGTTCAAAAGTTAGAGGGGGGGGGACACATTTTTTTTTCTTTCGGACCAATTATCTCCGAATATATTCACTTTATCAAGAAATGTTTGTTGAAGACTCCTATTAGTTTTGAAAGACCTTTCCAACGATATCCCACACTGCAGGGTTGAAGCAAAAAAAATTTTTCACCCCCACTTTACGTGTAGGAGGGGAGGTACCCTAAAAAAATTAAATTTTTAGATTTAATTGTACGACTTTGTCGGCTTTATTGATTTATATATCCATGCCAAATTTCAGCTTTCTAGCACTAACGACCACGGAGCAAAGCCTCGGACAGACAGACAGACAGACAGACGGACATGGCGAAACTATAAGGGTTCCTAGTTGACTACGGATCCCTAAAAAGGCGAAACATAGTAGCAACAACCGTTGACTTGTCACAGCAATGTCACAACAAACACATTTTTGTAAATAAATAAGTATAATTAATATATTTCAGTGTTAAACAAGTTATTTTTCGAAGAAAAGAAGCAGTTAGCATCAAAAACAAAGCATAGGTTAAATTCGGAAGATAACATAAAACGTGTTTAAGAAGCGGTTGGCCATAATATAAAGTTGGCGGATTATGATCTGTACCCCTACGCGTACGAAATCGAATAAATTTACACTAGGGGCTCTGAACCCCTAGTGTAAATTTATTGGATAGCGTAACGTGACGTACGTGTTTGCGTTAAGACTCACTTTGTATGAACTTAGAAGTGGCGTGCCAAGCGGGACGTTTTGGAAACTAAAAATCCCATACAAAATGAGACTTAACGCAAACGCGTACGTCACAGTTCGCTATCAATAAATTTACACTAGGGGTACTGATTTTAAGACGTTTATGAAAGTTCTTCTCAAGGGACAGATTACGTATATCTTAATAACTAACTTTTTATTAACTAATTTTTGGTTAGTTTATAAGCTTATGTTATTGTGCTAATTAATTATTTTTCTTTCTTTCTTTTTTTCTTTCGTATTGACAAATGGTATATGGTATGGTTAGATTTCCATACAAAAAAATATTACGTTTTGTTTGGTCATTACACAATATTACTACATAAATATGTGAGCATCTATCTACTTTCGAATATTCGTTTGCGCTAAATTTATAGAAAAGCTTTGCTTTATACAGAAATCAATTTTTTTTATTAATGTGACACCATTTAAATAATGTGAAAGTAGATAGACGGTTTTCATGTTGTTGGACGGACGAATCTCTCGAAAGTGGACTGACTCGCCAGGAAAAGCAGAATGCGTGAATTACAGTTTGTTAAAATAATAAATGGTTTTTATAATTTTTAACAATATAATTAATCGTGGCATTAATTCCGTCTTTTGTATTGTAAGATTTTTTTCTTTTGTGAAATAAAGATTAAATAAATAAATAATTAAATGAAAGTTACAAATTATTCCCGACAATTTTGGTACGTGCTAGCTATCCGATGTGGTGTGAGGTATAGCTCTGCGGTGACACGCGGGGTTACACCCATTCCCATTATGAGTAGGTGACCAAGGCCGCGAAGTCTTGATAACCCGACTGTCCCATTCTGACCTTGTTGTGATGACCGAACCAGTGAAGTATGTGAGCTTTCGTTTCGCTGATAATATTAGGCTCAGCCAACTCCTCGATCTCGGCATTTTTCCAGATTTTCCAGGTGCCGTCATCTCTCCGAATCTTGCGAAAAACTTTCCTCTCCGCTACCAGGAGCTGATTTTTTTCTTTCAGTGTTAGGGTCCTGGCCTCACCTCACAACCATGCATAAGGATAGACCGTATAACGGTTTTATATATCCGTAACTTAGTATGTTTGCTGAGAAGCCCGGAGACCAACACTTTATGGAGGGCTGCACTGCACCGCGGGGCTTTTTGGATGCGTATGTTGATCTCCTCCTGTCTGGTGTATGTGTCGCTAACAGTGCATCCAAGGTACCAAACCTTGTCAACTTCACGGTAGATGGTACTCCGGTGGCTATTACGCTGGACGCGTATATTCTCGTAACGTTTCATGTGAAGGTATTCGGTTTTTGCCAGGTTGATCCTGAGATCTAATTTTGAGGGCTCTCGTTCCACTAGCTGCCTCCGCTACCTGTTTACGGCACTCCCCTAATAAAGCTTACTCATCTGCGTACCCTACCTTGTGCTTGCCGTTCAGCTCCACCCCTATGCCCAGCACTAAAACTTTCCGAACAACATGTTCTAGGTCTAGATTGAAGAGCACAGGCGAATGGGCATCTCCTTGTTTTAGGCCGGTTATAACCGTGAATTCTTCCGACAGCTCATCCCCTGCTCTGAGTCGCATTCTACTCTCTTTGGTTGCTGGGGTAATAATGGCAACTAGTTTTGTCCATAAACAATAAGTGGATTTTGCATCTCCATTCGTTTTGCATGAGTTACTTAAACAAGAAGATCTGATCCGTCGTGTTGTGATTTTTTCGAAAACCACATTGGTAGTCCCCTAGAATTTTTTAGGCGTATGGTTCCAGCCTCTTTAGCAGCACGTTTGATAGGATTTTGTACGCTGTTGTGAGTACGGCAATTCCTCGGTAGTTTGCACACTTCTTTTCTCAGCCGTTTTTGTACAATAAACAATGTTAGATTCGCTTCTTCACCACCCTGCGCAGGCGGTGCGCGGCCTTGCTCTTGCAGAGTGCGTAATAGCCTCAACCCCAACACCATTATGAACATAATCTCTAACAGGTTTGTTTGCCCTTACCTGAACCAACGCATTTTAATACTTATAAATAATAATGTAAACAGTAAGGAATATGGCTTTATTAGGTTTAAAAAAATCTAGATTGTTTTGTAATTTATTGTTTTTTAATCTATTAATTTGATTGATTGATTGTATCTTATTTGAAATAATTATCTGATATTTTTTGACGTATTTATATATTGGACAATGATTATACAAGACTTTTATAAATTTATTAAAATTTTACGTAGCTTATTGTTTTTAACTTAATATTTTATATTTCAAATGTTTTATTCTGATTTGTGATATGGTTGGTTTTTCTTATAAATGTCATTAATGTTGAAATATTTGAAAATGTCTATGCTATTTTTTAATTAATTTTTAATTTTCATTTTTTACATTGTAATGTGACTGTGTTGGACCTATGTTGTCTTAAATAAACGGATTTATTATTATTCAATTTCGGTGGCATTTGTGATATTTGACAGACAATTTCGTACATTATAGACCTATGGTGAACCCATTGGTCGAAGAATTTTGCTGTCTTTAATATCGCGGAACATTTGTGTTCCGGACATTAGGGAGGCGTACGTTGAGCCGAAGTCAACACGTAGAGGCCTAGATAGGTTTTGCTCTTATACGCACTTTCACGCTTATATTACGCACTTTCGGTACTCAATGGGACAAGGCTTCTGACAGACGAGGATTCTGGTTCTGGTGGAAGTAGTGCTGGTGGCTTTCGTGGTGGTTGTCCCAAAAATCCAATGTCCATCCGTCCAGTACGCGTCGTAGCCAGGATTGGGATTGTAATACGTTGGTCTGCGAAAATAATACATTTCTTTAAGGAAAAGTAAACTATACCGTAAAATGTGACATTGCTCCAAATTTCAAAATTAATTTTAAGTTTTAATATTTTTTATTGTGGTGAGTAGGTACGTTATATTAACAGGTGTAATAAAAATAATGTTTTTTTTTTCTATGGGGCAGGTCGTCCAAGTCAGTCAACCCTCCATGCAATGCCCAAAAATTTTCGAGTCAAAAATATATTTTTCTTCTACTTTTTCCCTAATCAGAACAGGATACCTTATATGCTCTTAAATGGATCCCCACTATTTTTGTTACACCCTGAATATATAATAGTATATTATAGAAGAGGCCGGAAAACCGATTAAAGATGAATGAGTGAGTTTACTACTGTTACTTAAATAATACGAGTCCATCTTTAGGGTTCCCGGCCGAGGCATTACATAGTGCTTTTCACGACTACTGCGAGGAAATAAGAAAATATTTCCATAACTATGAGTACTTTAATAGTAATTAATATTTGAATATTGTTGAAATAAAGCGATGTATTTTTGCCAGGAATATTTATATTTTCTTCACTAGAAGAACTCATTTTTATAACGTATCTAACGTGTTTCTTGTATTTTTTAGTAAAACACAATTTAACCAACACTATCCAATGCAGTAAGTATTTTCCGATCCCGCCTTTTTTACTTTTTTATCACATTTAAGAGGCGTTTTCTGTTGCTTGCTTCAAAACTTCAAACCGACTCTAAGCTTACGAGTAGAAGCGTTTTTGCTAAAAAACAAAATCACTAACAGCTACAAAAGTAAAAACGCCTTAAACGTGAACTGAATGTTTTTGACGTTTCGTTTTTTGCAAACGAGTAATTGGTCCTATAAACAATGCTTAGACTTAAACAATGTATGTCTATGTCATTAAGAGGATTGGTCACTACTGTCAATAAAACTACCGCTCTAACTGCCTATCACAGTTACGTAGCTTCAGTAATCAGATACGGTCTTCTTTTATGGGGAAACGCAAAAGATATTTAAAGTCTTCATTTCTCAAAAAATGCATTAGAACAGTATATAACGTACCACCACTAATTCAAGACCTATTCAAGAGCCTAAAAGTTTTAACATTGCCGTCTGTATAAATTTTAAAAGCATGTAAATTTATTAAGCTGCACCCTGAATTGTTCGTGAAGTTGAGATTTGAGAAGTGTGTGTACCCCCAGATATCCAAACAAGCTTGTAGTTACAAGAAAATATCACAGTGAACTTTTTAGCAAAAATTATTATCTAATGGCCATAAAAATTTATAACTACTTACCAACTGACATTAAAGAACTAACCTATGCAAAGTTTGTACCAAAATTGCATAAGTGGTTATTGGAAAAAGCTTTTTATTCAGTTCAGGAATTCTTCCTCGACGTATAAGTTGATCTATGATTCAGTTTTATATGATATTATGTAAATAGTTGTAAATAATGTATATATGTAATGTAGGTTAATAAAAATAAAAAAGATAATTTGCATGCCTATTACATTATTGGCGAAATGTGCTGTACTCGTGAAAAATTGTTAACACCATATCTCTGTACCACATTTCTAGCAAATAAATTTATTTCTTTCTTTCTCGGGTCATCGGAATGATATGCCACATTTTCCTTTAATTAATTTTACTTGAAAAAAAAAATTTTGCTACGTGTATGGAAAATCCCTCTAAATATATATGTTTTATATATTTAACTCTTGAATTTAGAATTAAGCAGCGGCATACACAATAGACCTACATTCTAAATTTGATTAAAATATATCTTATATTTTCCGAGTAAAATGGCTGTGGCATACGGACAGACGGACGGGTATAAGGTTCTTGCCATTTTGGCATACACGTATAATGACCAAGGGCAGCTTTATTGTGCACAGTGCGACCGGGCATTTAAGACTAAGGTCTTCGGTTTGGCGAGCCATACACATGCTTATCAGAGGAAATTGTAAAGTTCACCGTTGTCGGACACGACATGAAGAACTAATATAATATATATACCTCGTACCTCAAAGATTCAAAGATTCAAAGAATTTATTTGCGCAGAATACACGTATATACATGCAGATCATATTGGTACAAAAAAAAAAAACAAAGTTCCAGTGTATTCAGTCTGCGTGCAGACATGCAAAGATTATATTATAGAGGAGCACATTCTAACATCAAATCATAAATCAATACAAACATGAATTAAGAATAATATAATAATTAGTAAAAAATATGAAAATGTCAATGAAAAATAATTGCAAAGTCAGTTATTCAAATAATCCTTAATACTATAAAAGCATCTGTCCAAAAGCCAGCTAGTCAACTTACGCTTGAATATGTTGCCTCTGAGTATCTTTAAGTCATCAGGTAGTCTATTATAAATTAATATACACATGTTATATACATTTTTTTCATAAATCATTTTACGTCCACGTGGTTTAAAAAGTAGATTTACAAATTTTTGCCTTTTCTGCCTATGCATAACATCACTACGTTTAGAAAAAAGTGCACGGTGGTTATTAACAAATAAAGATATTTCTCTTATGTATAAGCAGGGTAAGGGAAGAATATGCAGCTTTTCAAATAAGGGAACACAAGGATCATCAGGACTAGCATGACAAATAGCCCTTACACATTTTTTCTGTATTTTAAAAACTCTCTCTACATTGACAGACCTACCCCACAGTAACAAGCCATATGGCTGGCTAGGGACCTCATACTATCGTCACTGTGACAAGGTACGAAATGGAATTTAAATCAAATTCCTTGACCGTATGTACTCGAATATTATAAAAAAAATAATGATGACGTAAATCTGATTAATTCAGGGTCATTAGTAAATGATTCACCTTTTGTAACTTTTTCGAGTCAAATCGGCCTCTGTGTGTAGTTGTGTACTCACGTTATGGGTGATGAAGTTACTCTTGATGCGCTCATCTTCATGGGTTTTCGTCCTGAAATAGAGAAATAGAATGGTATTATCCATAAATAAATATTTTAATATAATTATTATAATGTCCTAAGACCTTGCGTACAATTTCTGTACATATTCGACAATCTATGTTTAACTTTTATTAACTAAGGGTTAATATTCAAAAACAAAAACAATGCTTCTTGAGGTCTTTCACCCGTCACTTCATCGATTTGAATCGCAGGGTTAAGATGGACGGTTGTCTATCATTTGTCACCATACCTGTCACGCTCTAACATATATGTAAGTGCGAAAGTGACGCATGATATAACGAGTGACAAAAACACGACCATGATACCGCTGCTGTAGGCGTATTATGGATGGCTGTATCCACATGATAAAATAATCATCAATTTTTAACACCGCGGGATTGAAAGATTATATTGCCCGGCTATGTCTCAACCGATTCTTGAGGAATGTCGAAGGCATTTTTTTGTTTTTCGGAATTTTTCAAAATGGTATTTCAGGATATAAAACAGCTGGGTACATCAGTAGTCTCATCTGATCTCATCTGTCATCTCACAGAGCTACCCATACGAGTATTAGTCTGGGCACCGATGAGGAACATGGAGGAGCACAAAAGGGAACAAGGCAGAGTTGAGGAAAGCTGGGGCGAAGAGAAAACGAAAGTGCTGGACTTTTCAGCTACCTGCGTACGAGTTAGGATCTTGAGAGCAAATGCAATTCAACCACCCTCAGACCCTAAAAACAAAGAACCTGAGCTGAAGCAGGAGAGTGCTGTACCGGGCGATGCCCATAAGGCTGAGACGGAGGGTATGGATTTCATCGACAGTGGATGTCGACGTCGGGTGGAGGAGGTGAGAGTAGAATAGGTGATTAGCTCCTTTACATCCTTCAAGGCTGCGGGCCCGACGGAGTCCTGCCGGCACTACTGCAGAAAGGATATAGATGCATAAAAGAGGACCTAGTAGGATTATATATATAGGGCAAGTATAGCACTAAGCTACATTCCAAAGGTATGGAGAGAGGTAAGGGCGCTCTTCCTGTCGAAAACGGGGAAAAAATCGTACCAAGAAGCGAAGTCATTTAGAAACACAAGTCTGTCGTCTTTTGTACTAAAGGCTTTAGAGAACGTGATAGATAAGCATATAAGATAGAAAGTGGAAAGTAGCGGAGACCCCGTACATGGGAATCAGCATGCATACATGGCAGGAAAGTCAACGGAGACAGCTCTACACAACCTAACGGTGGTGGAAAGGGCATTAGAAACGAAACAACACGCATTAGGCTGCTTCTTTGACGTAGAGGGGGCCTTTGATAAGGCAACGAAGTCTAAAGATCCGACCGGCATTAGCACAATGGATAGAAATAATTCTCAAAAGCAGATCCATAACGGCGGAGTTGGGAGGAGTATCAAAAACGATTAGTTCAAGAAGAGGGTTCCCACAGGGGCGATGTCTGTCCCCCCTGATGTGGTGCTTACTGCTAGACTCAATGGTGAGAGAGCTCAACAGAGGGGGCATGTACATGTAGGCTTACTCTGATGACGGAGTGCTACCAGTGAGAGGAACGGTGCTTAGCGTCATAAGAGATATATTGATAAGCGGTCTCAGACAGGTAATGTGATGGTGCAGCGAGAGAGGACTGGACCTCAATCCGTCTAAAATAAAGCTTGTACTGTTCACTAATATAAGGACTAAATAGATGAAACCCATAAAGATACAAGATATAGAACTAGAAATGGTGGATGAGCTAAAATATCTGGGTTTTACCCTTGACAGTACCATCAGATACAAAAGACACACCAAGGAGCAGACTGCAAATCTGGGCCTTATTCTTGACAGTACACTAGGATACAAAACATACATTAAGGAGCAGATGGTAAAATCCATAATAACACTGTGTCAATGTAAAAGGGCAGTGGAAAATAAATGGGGGTTGAAGCCGGGTATGCTCTACTGGATCTACAAGGCGTTTATACTACCCAGCGTGCTATATGGGGCCGTGATATCACCATTTGGGCATAGGGCCCATATTATACCAAAAAGACCTAACCAAAGTACAGATATTAGCGTGCCTCATTATAACAGGGGCTATGGGAACGACTCCGATACATGCAATAGAGGTAATTCTAGGTTTGAAGCCACTCTGGATTGAAATGGAGAAAAGAGCCATTAAACTGGTATAGCATGAAAAAGGAATGGAGAAGAAACTTTGTGGACAGGAGATAGGCGCTGATACAAAGAGAGGCACAATCAAAATTTGAGATATTTGTACAGTCTCATTACTGTACATGCTTGCGTTGCGACGTTGCGATAAACTATAGCTAAGCCCTACGTGATGCATACGTCATGTGACATTAAGAAAATAGGAAATAGATTAATTAACGCACAATAGACATGTCAAGGGTATAAATCATCTAAGAAATTATAATTATATTTGATATTGTTAAATGTCACCTAAATGCCATGCACGTACACAGCCACTATATAAACCCTGGTTTTCCTCAATAAATAGAATAGAATAGAATAGAATAGAATATTTTTTATTCGTAGACACAAACAAGACACATTAAATTACATGATATAACAAAAACAAAGGAAATATAAAGTGCCACGAAATGGCCTCATCTCAGCATGTTGCTGGTGGCTTCCAGCGCTGATCTTCCGATGAGACCATCAAGTGATAAAAATCACGAAAGGTAACAGACAAGAAGGAAAAATACATAAAATAATATAGTTCAAATTGAAAAATAGATAAAAGATAACGACTAAATTAAGTAAAGATTATTTTTATATCAAGCAGTTCTTCAATCAATCTTCGGATTATGCAAATTAGTAAAGATGCCTCCTGGCCACATTGTCGTAAGGAGGAGACTAGCTTACACTTACTAGCAGAATGTATTATGTATGCGGCACCGCGATATATAATCTGAATTGTACAGTGCTTTGGTCTCGACTGTAATGCTGTATATATATATATATATATAAAAAAAAAAAAAAAAAAAAAAAAAAAAAAAAAAAAAAAAAAAAAAAAAAAAAAAAAAAATCGGTAGATACGTCCTAAAAGAGAACGAACTAAAGGACATCGAACTTAGATGTCCTGTTCTGCAGTAAAAGAAGAACATTTGTGGAGAATAGTGTGGGAATGCCGTTGGGACAACCTGCAGCTCCAACCTCAGGGAATTGGGCTGAATTAACGCGACACGTGATCGACATCCCGCCTGTTTCCGGCCGAGCGTCCCTACACTACATCTACGTCTACTAGTATTAACTTACTTTTTTGTGTTGATAATAATCTTATCGTTACATTTCTTTTGTTTTCATCCGAATTACAATAATCTGGAAGAAACAGTTATTTGTTTTACAAGGGGGCAAACTTGTTGTTTAACCGCTCGTGCTAATATTGATACCCGAGCAAGCGAAAGGTTCCAAAATTTAACCGCGAGCGTAACACGAGGGTTAAACAAACTTTGCCTCTGAGTAAAACACAAAATTTTTCACCACACCAACAAGAGGAAACTAACACATGTGGGTAAAATGCAACTTTTTCATTCGTTTTTGAACAATCAAGAGGGCCTTTACCAGTTGGTGTGATGAAAAAGTAATTTTACCGTACAATATGGTGCTACTTTTCCACACTAGTGCGTAAATTAGCACATTATGTAACTATGTCAAAAATTTAAAGGGTCACATGTACAGTCAGCATCAATAGTAGCGGATGAAACAACGCGCCAAAAGTATCTGATATTCCGGATAACTTTTGCAAATATAGATAAATCTCTAAAATTTACATGCGAAAGTATATCTTTTACAGTCTTAATTGTTCTACATATAGAACCACCACATTTTGTTAAGCTGTTTCAGAATGGTAGATACTTTTGAAACCTTGTTTGATCCGCTACTTTTGATGCTGACTGTACTGTAAAATGTTGTACGATACATATGCGAATAGGTAATTAGCAACTCGTGTCCATTTTTTTTTTCTTTTTAATATGGTATAAAAATGGCGGTGATAACCATCATAAAGCGAGCTCGACACTACTATTCTGCGATTTTGTCGATTAGCTAGATGTATGTAATATAATAAATAACATCTGAGTTTATTAATAACATATGTATTTGTAAATTATCACACCAAATGTTATGAATACCAGTACCCCTAGTGTAAATAAATCCGTACCCCTAGTGTAAATATTTTCGACAGCGAAACGTGACATACGCGTTTGCGTTAAGTGTCATTTTGTATGAGATTTTTGACTTTCCAAAACGTCCCGCTTGGCGCGCTGTTCAAAAACCCATACAAAATGAGACTTAACGCAAACGCGTACGTCACGTTTCGAAATCGAAATTATTTACACTAGGGGTACTGATTTCGAAACGTGACGTACGCGTTTGCGTTTAGTCTCATTTTGTATTAGATTTAGAAAGAGCGCGCCAAGCGGGACGTTTTGGAAACTCAAAATCCTATACAAAATGAGACTTAACGGAAACGCGTTCGTCACGTTATGATGTCGATCAAATTTACACTAGGGGTACTGAAGTGCAATTCCAGCTTTGTAACTAAAAATCACGGATTTTTAAAATTTTTAATATGGCGTCTTGTACTTATGTAAAAATAAGTAAATAAAATTACGTCTTTAAAACATAGAATTAAAATTACCAATAATTAAAGGAATATAATATATAAGATGACGACCGGTTTGGCCTAGTGGGTAGTGACCCTGCCTACGAAGCTGATGGTAATAAATGCCCTTACCAGGGTTCAAATCCTGGTAAGGGCATTTATTCGTGTGATGAGCATGGATATTTGTTCCTGAGTCATGGGTGTTTTCTATCTATTTAAGTATTTATAAATATTTATATATTATATATCGTTGTCTAATTACCCTCAACACAAGCCTTATTGAGCTTACTGTGGGACTTAGTCAATTTGTGTAATAATGTCCTATAATATTTATTTATTATTATTTATTATTTATAATAAGTTTTTTGATCTTGAATTTCGGTTTCGAGTATACATTAACAATGACATCATAATAGAGACCGTGCGCGTTGGAGGGTCTGCCATCTTGTGGCCTGAATCGGAACCATAAACATGTACATTTTAAACGTTACGTGTTTTCTTGTGTATAGTAGGTTCTGCCATCTTGTGGGCTACATCGGAACAATAAACATCACATATACGCCTCGCGCCAAAAATCTCACTGCTCCTGTGCTGCCTCCTACAGTTCATGTACGCTCCCTATATTATCATGAAAAATACAATACGAGTATATTATGGCTTAGGGTGGCAACTAGCGACATCTACCGTAAGAATGTTACTTATTAAACGGCTACCGATACCGGACTTGCAAGTCTTTGAAATTTCATGCTCAATATCTCATACTAAATTAATTTTGAATTAATTAATTTTATAGTATGTTCTAGAACATATAAATTATAGATAAGAAATACTTACATTGGTCTGGGAACCAGATTATGGAACATAAACTGGTTACCAAAATCAATATGGGCCTCATGCTGAAATATTTGTAATTTACTTGTAGAATAAGTTTTCTTCTAGAAGGAAACATATTCTGCGAACGTTACCTTAGGTTAAGTATTTTTTGATATAATTAACATTAAGAAACACACATAGGCCAGTGGGACTAAGATGGTCGGTCCTTTATCATTTGTCACCATCCCTGTCACGTTCTAACAAGTATGTAAGTGCGAAAGTGACAGACATATTGACAAGTGATAAAATTAGAACCATGATGCCACAGCTGGCAAGCAGCTGATGGTCCAAAATGTCAAAATAAATAAATGCGTCATGCTAAAATATTTCTAATTCGTTCGTAGAATACGCTTCCTACTGTTCAAAATACCTACGGGAAACGACTGCTTAACACTTGTCACTTATCAATTATCATGTTAAGACATGTTAACTAATCACTTCTCGGCTGCACTTGCTACTTCGCAAAGTGTAAACAGGTCTTTATGCGCGTACAAGTTAGTTTTATACCAAAGAGAATTTAATATAGAGGTGGATTGTCAAAGAAAACTTTGTAGCGACAGTAAATTTACTGCTTTATTTCGACACATAATTAAAATTTTTAGAACGCCATTTGACTTTGGTCCATAAGGACCAAACCTAGCACGTACACACATACCTATAAAGGTATGTGGTTAACACATACCTAGAAAGGTATGTGGTTAACACATACCTAGAAAGGTATGTGGTTAACACATACCTAGAAAGGTATGTGGTTAACACATACCTAGAAAGGTATGTGTTAAATTTGTTAAATATCAAAAAGTGGCGCCATCTAATAGAGCATAGGTCAACGTTAACCGGTTAATCCCGGGTTAGTGGAATGGTACAAGTGGCGCTTTGTCCCTAGAACTCTAGAGAGTTAATTTTAATTTCTAACTGTTTACTTACATGGGTAAAATTACAAAAGTGAAATATCTTATGTAAAATTTAATACAAAGTCATTTTTTACAATTCGTCGTCATGCTTCATGGAATTTAATGGCAAAATGTAATTTCTAATGATTAAGGCGATAGTGGACGACCGTTTTTCCATACAAACATAGTACCCATTTTCCTCCCTGGATATTGACATAATAGAAAATATTTTGACACTTGATTTTTTAATTATTGCAAGATATAGGATGAAGCGGTGGTGGCCGAGTGGATATGACGTCCAACTTTAAATCCGGAGGTCGCGGGTTCAAATCCTGGCTCGTACCAATGAGTTTTTCGGAACTTATGTACGAAATATCATTTGATATTTACCACTAGCTTTTCGGTGAAGGAAAACATCGTGAGGAAACCTGCATGCATCTGCGAAGAAATTCAAAGGTGTATGTGAAGTCCCCAATCCGCATTGGGCTAGCGTGGGGACTATAGCCCGAGCCCTCTCGCGCATGAGAGGAGGCCTGTGCCCAGCAGTGGGACGTATATAGGCTGAATGATTATATATTATTTATAGGATGCAAGCTTTTAAAATGTTGTAAATGTTACTTAATCGAATTTAAATTGTCGTCAGTCATACACAAGGTTAATTATACGGTTTAACCCACGTATTTAAACATATTTCATACCCCATTTCATTTACGATAGCGGGATTCCACTTAAGACGGTCATTAGGCGTAAACAACACAAGTAGTGACAACAAATGATACCCGGCACTCTTTTTTTGCGGCGTCGTGTTTTACATTCGTATTTGACAGTGATGTCAGTCTGATAAAAATATTTTAAAACTAGTTTTGTTGGACTTGTAGGACTGCATCCTATTCCTACTTTCCATCAAGGCTAGATGTTATTAAATAAATAATTAAGTTTTTAAGCTTTTATAGACGCAAAAAATTAATAGACCATTTTAAATAATTGTTTAACTCGCACATGTAACACCTCAAGAGTTGCAGACGTCCATAGGCTACGGAGTCTGCTTTAAGTGGTGTACGAAACGCAAACCGTAATTGGTTTACCCAATGTCCCGGTAGATGGCGCTGTTACTTCTGTCAACTAGCGAACGTTAGTTCAACGTAGTTGCATAAGGTGTTAAAACTTTTTTGTATTAATTCGGAGGATTTGTGTGGATGTCAGCAATAAAATGGATAAACGCCTATTTACAATGTAAAATATAACACGTCATTTATTGTTACTTCTCCTTCGAGACCCTAGTGCGATATTATATAAGTGGTTCTTAGTAAAGGACAACACTATGAGAAAACCTGCGTACATTTGCAAAGTGTACGTGATAATATAATAATTAAATGAAATAAATAACCGCATCGTTATAAATTGGATCGAGGAACAGCAGTTGTGGTTGCATTTATCATAGCCTGTTGCAATAAATAATGCTACTACGCTCGGTACGACAAATCCCATAAATGGAACCTTAACGTACTAACTCCATTACAATGTACAGTCAAATATAAGCCTTAAATACAGAGTGTTAAGGTCCAGAATTCAAGCGAGATGTTGATAAAGTTCGTCTTTTCCGGTTTTGATGGCGATAAGTAGTGTTGATCAAAGCTAGTCTTTAAAGATATCATTGAAGACTCGATATTTTAAGGACAGTACGACTCGAGTTCCGTCTAGAAAATACTTTCTTTACAGCAATTATCTGTCTTCGTATAACTGTTGTAGAATAGTGTTTAAGTCTAGTGTTCCAAATTAATATGTATGAGTCATTATGTTACTCGAAAAACGAAATTTTTTTTTTTTTTAATTTTAATTAATAATTATATTTCAGTTTTGAAACACGAAGTCACAATAGCCACATAAATATGTAGAACCTTCAAAATTGACGATGGATTATAAAAATAGTAAATGACCAAAAAAAATTTTATACCTTTTAAGAGAGGTATGGGCAATGTAAGAGAGGTATGGGCAATTTAAGAAAGATATGGGCAATGTGAATGTCATCTCGCCTTGTGTGGTAGGGCACAGCACAGCAGATGTCATTCCAGATCTAGAGCAGAGCCCAACTGGGGAAGTACCTCCACCTTACAGAAAACCGCAGCCAAATAACACTAGTCCCTATGCTTGTTTACCACCGACGTAGTATAAAAAAATGATAATCGCAAAAAAAAAAAAAATTATACTATCAAGTGTAAACATATGGGTGTACACATCTTACTCAAAAATATGTCCCATAGCATCTTAATCCAGTGTAATAAGAGCGTAGTACCATATTTATGAGACAATTATTTAGATACATATTTTTGCACTTGACTGTACAAAAGCGATCCACCTTAATCCCCATATCCTTGCCTTAGTCCATATAATCTTAAAAAATATGACATTAGTCATCTAAGTTAGATAAATATGTAATTAGACTATGTACAAACTGAAAGCATCTTACCCTGATTCACACACACACACACACACACACACACACACACATCTACACAAAAAAATATATATGTAAAATAAATTGCATTGTATTCTTATTAGAATGGCATTTGTTTTATAATATTAAACCAAGCCTTAATTATCTACTTTATGTCTAAAATGAAAATGGTTAATGTCTTAATAGTTACTATTATGTTTGGGAGAGGACACTGACTTCTGTAACACAGGTTTTTACCTAGCTCAGAAGTCAGGGACTTCAACACTAAAATGTACTTACCTTAATGCCAATAAAATTTATTTATTTATTATTTATTATTATTATTAATTGTGTTTCTGAATACCAATAAACAGTTTAAACTAAACAAAAAGAGTGAACGGACCTTGTTCCGAAAGGTCGCAAGTCGAGTCTTGCTCGAGTCAGTGATTTTTTTTTCTGTTATTCCTTTACCTACAAAAAAAAATAGACTCAATAGACTGAAATCTACGCAGCACTATCTGAGACGGCGCGGTCACCGGGGTGAATGTGGACACAGGGATAAGTTTGATTAATTTAGAGCTTGCAAACAGAAGTACAAAGTTACAAACAGACCAACGTATGGTCTTTGGATATGGTTAATGTGGAGTTGACCACCAATATTCTCAAGCACAGAAAGGACCTTCAGTATTATTAAAACACTGACGTCAAGGATAGACAACAAACGAAAAACTGAGGAATTAACTCATCGGTAAGGTATGAACTTATTATTAATGCAAAGTGATCAGTCCAGGAATCGGAGTTTTTATCGCATAGTAAGACTAATAGCGAGCTATAATGGAGTCGACATTAGCAATAAAATTCAACTCATATTCATATTCATAAAGTTGCGGTTTTTTAATTTGTTTAATTCTCACTGCACGCACCTTGAAGTTTTTCTGTTTTGCCTTATGGTTGACGGGTAGAGAATGCCTATTGGCATTAAGTCCGCCTGTTGTACTCTTTTTTTATGTGCAATCAAGTTTAAATAATAATAATAATAATACTCTACTCATTGATCTATTAATAAGTGATTTTAATTTTATAATCAAGAACTAGAACTTTGACGAGTTAGAAACTATCCTTTAATTTTGTATTTGAATAGGTAAATATTACAAAGAATAATTACCATTTTTTGTATTGATTATATTACAAAATTTCATTAAAAAAACAATATGTATATTAACATGAGTAGCACCCCTTTACACAGTCAATTTTGTTTAGTTTCGTTTTAATTTAGTAATAATAACTTTGTACGCACTATGGGTACTGACTGCCTGAAATTAAAAGCCTTTTATTTATTTAAAAGAGTTAAAAATAATATGAATATAAATTAATCAATACAAAAAATTCAGGTGACCGGAGGGCTGGCAACTATCTCGGCCAGAGGCTAGCCTGGCCATCCAAAAAGGTAACGCTGCCAGCCTTCTGGGTACCATAATGCATGAAGGTGACCTGGGGAGCATTTTTTATTTATAAGTTTATTTTAAGTTCTATTATATTTTAGTTTTTTTTTTAATGTTAAGAATTTAGTTAAGTTAAGCAATATTTATTTGTGTGAATAGTAGACAAAATTGAAACTAAAAAATGAATGACTTATATAATAAATTACAAATAAATAAAAACTAACTTAAAACTAACAAAAAAAAGTCCCCCAAATCTGTTCCCTGCGGAAGGGTGCCCATAATGCTGGCTACATTCCCCCGTTTAATCGCAATGCCGATTCTTTGGCCAAGGAATGAGCCAGCCCTAGGGTCTCGAGTGGTGTCGAGGAGCATCATTTTTATTTCATTAAATAACCTATGGGCATCCTGACACCAAGGTCCCAAAGTCTCAACTGCAAACGCCGCAAATATGTGGTTGCTTGATATTCCCGCATATTTGCGGCGCTTTAGAGCTTCAGCTGCTGCCGCCGCACCGCCAGGCCGTGTAGATGTAGAGGCCAAATGGGACGGCGCCAAAGTATCCACACAAGTGGCATCCCAAATGAGCGGCCGTCCCATCCGCCAGGGAATAAGGATCATTCCGTCGGGCCTCTTTCCGTCGTCGCGGACAAGACCGGGTGGCTCCAAAACGGACGGCACGCCCACGCTGACAAGGGCCCGGCGGATAACATCATTAAGGCTGGCGTGACGGGAAAATCGAGCAGCGCTCTTCCGGCAAGAAAGGCCGTGGCAGCCACGACTATCCACCTCCACTCCGCAGGGACAGCGATGAGGGACAACTAACTCAGCCCCTATGCGGAGGCCGACAGCCAATCGTAGGGAGTTGTTGTCCAAAAGGGTAGCGCAGTTACTGGAGGGATACGCATGAAGCCAATACCCTGACTCCGTTTTGGAACACGCTAGAAGGCGGGCTTTCTCGACACTCGAAGCAGCAGATTCAAGGAGTGAAACATGAACCTGGCGACAGAGTGGTTCGTCCCACATCCTCTGAATGTGTGCCTAGGAAGGCAGGTCCACGTTTGGGCACGCCAATATTAGTTCTAATTTTAATACAAAAAATTGTCATTATTCTTCTTTGTAATATTTATGTCCTGAAAGTCAAAATCAAAGGACCGTTTACGAACATTCTTGTCCATGTAAAATTAAAATCACTAATTAAATAAATGAATGAGTATGAGTATGAATTTAATTGCTATTGTCGACTCCATAGCTCGCTATTAAGTCTTACCATGCGAAAAAAACTCCGATGCCTAGTGATCACCTATTATTTTACGTCCCCATATAAGACCAACCCGTTCTCACAAATAAGAAATCACTCGAGCTTATCAATACTATTTAAGAAGCTCTTAACTTATTGCCAACAATAGCTTGTCTAGAATATTTAAAGCAGTAAAACTCAGAAGATATATTCTACTGGTTGTGTTTCTTATTTCATAACTCGCCAATGTTATATGAGAAGCTGAAGCAACAAATGAAACAAATATCGAAAATACCTTAATAAAATAGCCCTATATTTTTTCTGAATCACGAATCACTGCTGTATCGAGCGTGACACGCAGAAAACTTCGACAAATTGGCCGAGAAAGGTTCGGTAAGGCAACTGTTAAACAGCCATCAACCAACTAGCAGCTTGCGCGATCATTTTATTAAGGTAGGGTTACATTTGCCGACACTCAATTGATTGAAAATATATATATATATATATACGGTGCCCGTGAGGAAACGGAAATATTTTAACAGTATATTCCGGATCGTATTTAGAGATAAAAATGTCATATAAACTTTTTTTATACCTATGTATGTCGCCACTATGGGACGTAGTCTAGACTGCCTTATTGACAGATATCAGTGACAAGGAAACTTATGAATAGACTAGTTTTACGAAATAAAAATTTTTTGGCGGAATCTGGTAATGGCATTTATTTGTGTGATCTGTATATTTGTTCCTGAGTCATGGATGTTTTCTATGTATTTAAATAGTTGTATATTTTATATATATATGTATGTGCTTGTCTGAGTACCCACAACACAAGCCTTCTTGAGCTTACCGTGGCACTTAGTAAATTTTTGTAAAAATTTCCCTATCATAAATCTAAATCATTTATTTTCGTGTTAAAACTTAAATTACATACAGAAGTAATTACAAAAAAAGAACATACATATTGACATTGTTTACCACGAAATGGGCTTGTTTGAGACAAGTCTGAACATAGCTATAAAAAACATTGTACTTATGTTTAACATTAGTGCTAATATTTGTTGCTTGCAACATTTTAGAATAAGTTGAGCGGCCTATAGGGAGCGTGCATGAACTGTAGGAGGCAGCACAGGAGCCGTCAGATTTTTGGCGCGAGGCGTAAATGTGATGTTTATTGTTCCGATGTCGCCCAAAAGATGGCAGAACCTACTATGCACAAGAAAACACGTGACGTGTAAATGTACATGTTTATGGTTCCGATTCAGGCCACAAGATGGCAGAACCTCCAACGTGCACGGTCCCTATTCGTTGTGCTATAACCGAATGTAGTAGCGTAATAAATTAACTTTCAACAAAAGTTATTTGTTATGTACATATGTAGAACAATTACACTGTGAACGATACTTTTGAATGCGAATTTGTGAGTGGGTATATCCTCCCAATTTAGAAAAGTATTCCCGGGTGGCGGATACTTTTAGCGCATTGTTTCATTGCGGAAATTTGAATCAAACGATCTTGCCCGGTGTCCGATCTTAGACAGTCACTTATTGTTAAAGCTTTTCCCGTTCTAAAGTGTTTCCGGCATGTAGTAATACACTACAATTACTGCTGAAGGGATGATTTATTTAACACACGCCTATGATCAGCCAGTCAAAATATCAGTGTACACCATGATTTATATGAAAAATTGAGTAGGTATTTGTTATCATTGGCGGTTTTGATCTACACAAGACGAATGGTTAAGTGCGATTTTCGAAAACGGATACCGGGGTTTGTATAATTTGTGTTCGTCTTTCAAATTAAGTAAAAATAAAGATATTAGTCCGAATTGGCCTCCTTCTAAATAAAGCTGACTGAGCAGATTTCTAGTATAAAGTGGGTACTAAATAATGTAATTGTTAAGCTTCTCGGTTATCTTATATGTGCTACTTCTTCTTCTTCAACCTAGCGTTTTCCCGGCCTAGCGCCAGGGTCCGCTTTCCTACTTAATCTTCTACATTTCTTATATGTTCTACTATCATACAAAATATATTAACCCCCTTATTCATAAACGTGTACTAAATCATCGTAACTTTAGTACACGTTTATGAATAAGGGAGTAAGTGTCTGTTTCACAATATACACGTAAAGTCCTGAATATTTAAGCTACTTGCCAATTAACGAATAAAGTCATCGTTGGCGTTTCAGAATCTTCAAATAAGCTTAACTGGTAGATAAAGTGCTAAGTTTTGTTGGAAGTTTTATCTGGCAGTTGATTTATTTGTTAATTAGCTATCCAATACTTTACTTAGACATTGTGATACACACCCTTAAAATAAAGCAAACCAAGAATAACATATAATTTAATTACAGTTCAAATAAAAATATTTCTAACACAAGTTCTGAACTAAGTAACTAACACTACTCAAATTTACACTGAGTTAAAAAATACTAAACACGAAATAGCGGTGAGAAAAATTATCGTTATATTGTAAGTTACCCCTAACTACTGTTTTAATTTCAATTTGTAGATATTAAAATTTGTGGAAATTTAAACACAGCGAGTCTATCTATTATACAGGGCGTCCCAAGACTATGGGACATCAAGAGAAAGTACCTTAAATATCGTAGATAGGATATTTTGCTGAAAGAAGACTTAATGTTATTTTTAAAAGTCAGTAATTCTGCATTTAAAGATTTTCTAAGAATTTCTTGCTTCGTCTGGGAATCGAACCCACTTAAATGTGAAAAAAAAAATCACCCCTATTTTTATGATGCCAATCGAAAGAATGGACAAAAATTATAATTCTTCTTAAGTAACATAGTATTTTAAAAGAAAGGAACAACGTACAATGTTTGAGTCAAATTTCATGAAAATTATTAAGTCGGTTCGATTCCCAGATGAAGCAAGTAATTCTTAGAAAATCTTTAAATGAAGAATTACTGACTTTTAAAAATAACGTAAAGTCTTCTTTCAGCAAAATATCCTATCTACGATGTTTAAGGTACTTTCCCTTGATGTCCCATAGTCTTAGGACGCCCTGTATACCTATAAATTCGGTCTTCTTTAATCTATTATGCGACAACATTATATATGATGGATTACTTTCTTTACTGTATTTACCTAAAAGCGGAATCCTAACAACATTATTTCCTGACTTTTGTCAGGAAATAATGACGATGAAATGATGTCTTAAATTATCATAATTATTACATATTTGTTTACGCTTTTATTATTTACATTTTATACACCGCAGAGTCTAAGTTACTTAGATTTTTTTCATTTGTAAAAGCGTGTTATACTCGACTGGATGCATTGTATTGTTCAGTCAACATGAATATTTCGTTCCTATTCTTAGCCTCAGTTTTGTCTGAAAGAAAATGTTTGGATTTTAGAGAAACTGCGTCTTTGATTGCTAATTCAGAGTTTCTATATCGAAAAATAACTTCTATAGTGTGGTGGCAAGTTTCAGATCAAGTAGATGATTATCTGTTAAGTTATCAAGGATCGGTGAAGACAATAGACATGAATTTCAGCTTCAATCAATCTATAGCTTTGGAACAAGCGATCTTGTTTGTAACATCGACTGAGGAATTCCTTGAAATTGCAATGAATTTGGACAAGAAAATAACCTCTCCGGGTAAAGTGGTAACAATTTTATCGAATCCAAACGAACTAAGTGATATTACGAAAGTTGCTTGGAAATATGATATAGCTGATTTAATTATACTGACGAAAGAAAACCAAACTGTATCTATGTACACGTATTATCCGTATAGCAATAATGAATGTGGCAGTACAGCTCCAGTTAAAGTTGACTTTAAGAAAAAGTTTTTTCCGAGGAAGTTTAAGAATCTGTTTGGATGCGAAACCAGATTGGGAAGTGTAACAGCTCCCCCGTATTCTAGATTAGAATGTGTCAATGGTTCGTCTCCTTCGTATAAAGGAATTCTTGGTAGCCTGGTGAAGCTTATAGTTGATCATATGAATACAACACTCAAAGTTTTATGTATTTTAGGCACAGATCAAAAAATGATTAATGATCTTGAACACAAAACGGTTCATATTCTCACCTCAGTGATATATACTCAAGATTTCTTAGCAACGCAGAACACTCCTGTTTACCACTTTTTTGAAAGTGTTTGGTGTGGACCTCCACAACGGGAAATGTATACACATGTCAAAGTATTAGTACCTATGTTGAGTAACTTTACAGTTTTCCTCTGCGCTACTTATCTAATACTTGTTGCTGTGTTGAAAATAATTGACAGGCTTATTAGAGAACCACGCAACAAGACCTCCCACATGGCTTGGAAGGCTTTCGCGGTTCTGTTGGGACAGAGCTTCCGCTCTGATTCGAAATATTGGCTAATAAATTATCTTTTCATGCTATGGTTCTGGTTCAGTTTGGTGTACAATATTGCTTACCAAGGATTGTTAGTGACAGGTCTTCAGACGAAATACCTGGAGCCTCGTTTCGATAACATAAAACACGCTATAAGTTTAGTAGACGGCTACGGGGGAACAATAAGGCAGAGAATCTTATACAATGACACTCCTATATTTGACAAGTACCAGGTCATGGAGTTACATGAAATGTTTTCATACCTGTCCCCGATATCGAGGGGTAAGCGGTTTCTGATTCTAACAGTAAAATTAGTATTACTGGGGTACAAATCATTGCAGATTTTTCAGGAAGTTAATCATGTACCGATGACTATGTCTTTGACTCCAAGGTGGGGAGGTGGTGTGGAAATAATCTCAACCCAGACCCGACTGATAGAAGGCGGTTTCTTTGAGAAAATTCTTGTCGATGAGAAACGGGCTATTGAAAGTAGAGAAGCCAAGTTACGTGTTTCTTCAGATTTTCAATCAGGGCATTTGGATTTTAAAACGCTCTGCACGTGCTTCTATGGTTTGGGTGTGATGAGTGTGGTATGTTTTGTTATATTTTTAATAGAGCTGCTTTACCATCGGCTAGTAACACCCGCAAAAGGAAAGCTAATGCAAAATTTAGATAATAATAAACTTCATGCGTCGTAACTATTAAATTAACTTAGTACCAAATTGTATTAAAAATACACCAATTTATAATTTCTTTTTTTATCAAACTCGATCATTTTTTAATCCATATAAAAATAGTAATGTGGCTATTATTTTTTTACCTCAATACTCGTCTAGACGCATATGGTAATTTTAAATAATTTTTTTAAATTCAAATAATTACATCAGTGTTAAATTGTGTAATAAGAAATAGGAATTAGAAAATAAGGATGTAATACTGTATTGTAGCCAAGACAGACTTAAGCCAAACGACGTCGACGACGGAATTATTTAGACAATAGTACTGTTATTTGTACACCAAGAGAGCAGTTTCACATCTCTGCGACCGCTTATTTTCTTAGACGCGCACTAGATGTAAATAACTTTAATCTCGTTAGTACACACGACTTTTCACATGAGTCAGAACATATTAGAAGAAAAAAAAAACAACCTGAAAAAAGACAATCTTACTTCATGAAGGTGTGAAAGTGTGTGTGTTGTTAGTCTGGATGGGTACTAATATTTATCAAGACTGTTTCTCAACACAAATTTTAAATTCTAATAACAATCGATCCAGAATTTAGAAACATTCTTGATAATACACAATAGAATGTTAACAATTTATATTTGCTTTTCTAGATGTAGAACAAATAAATGGTGACTGCACTACATTCAATGGTTGCCAACCCAGCAAGCAAAAGAGAGATATTTTTGTCACGCAATTATTCCAATTTAATTTTTGCTAAGGCTTGCATTGAAATTTCCTATAAGCACCATTTTTTTCAGGGTCCGATTACCAGGCTGGGACCTTAAGCTGTCTTTGGGGTCCAACCTGTACTTGATCAGACCCTAATTTTGTGTTAGTGTGAAAAATCACGTAAGTTAAGAATGAAGGTGGCCAGAGCTGGAGTTCCAACGACTGTAGATAGTGTCATTCACGAATACGCGAGCCTTGACTCTTACGGTCATGTTATTAAAGGTTACATTTGACCAATCTGCTGTCGTCATGAATGACATGAACTATAAACTATTGCAAATAGCCGGAGATTGACTGAACTAGACATGTTTCTAGTTTAGTTCTCTCCAACAGCATGTAGCGACGTATTTGTTTAGCTCTTAAATGTGGTAATTGATAAATTAACTTAAAGGGTTTGCCACTCCGCATACAAACATTAATCCATTTTACTTAATTATTTTATTTATTTATGATGGTCTCTTTACTAGAGATGCAAGGAATAGTGGCTTGGCCGAATAGCCGAATATTCGGCTAGAAGTTTTACCTAAAATAAAGTAAATTCGAACGCGCGCGTGCGTGCGCTGTGCAAGTTGCAACTTGTTTCTCGCTGTAGGCAATCTTTGATAGAAATAGCGCTTGTTCTGCACGCAGTGCGTATTGAATTGCAGATCTTGTGGTGCGTTAGTTTACGTCGTGTATAAAAAAATATATTTTGTATTATTTTCATCATCATCATCAGGTCATCATTTTCACCCATATTTTCTTAAGGTATTAATTTAATTATCGCAATAAAAGACAAAAACAAAACGAATTAAATAACAGTGCGATAATATAACGAACATCAATTAGCTGTAGACTTTGTGCGGAAACAGAAGAGTCGTGGAAAGTATGGGGCCCAATACATTCCACTTCCACGACTCTTCTCTTTCCGAACAAACTATATACTTACCTAATCAAGAACTTGAAAAAAAATTTTTAAGGGTGTGTTCGAAATTGCTGATACTATATATATACTATTTGAGATGTCCTATAATATTTATTTATTTATTTATTATTTATTGGTTAGTATTAAATGTGTTCCTCTATTTATCTTTTAATTAAATATTTTTAAACTATATTGATGTATATTACCTATATTATCTGTCTTCATGTATCCTGTATGTCTTTCTCAGTAAATGTTATTTTTAGGTTGTGCAATACAGAGGATTTTTACTGTATTATATTGTAAAAAGTACATATATATTAAACTGACTTAAACACTCTTTTAAGTACTTACGTCCCGATTCGAATTTTAAGATGCCACAAATATTAGGTCTAGATACGATATGGGTCGGATATCAGTGTTCAAACCGACGTTTTTGTAAGAATTCGTCTTTTCGTATCTAGACCTAATATTTGACGCACCTTAAAGTTCAGAACCCCTAGTGTACATTTATTCGATAACGAAACGTGACGTACGCGTTTGCGTTAAGTCTCATTATGTATGGGATTTTGAGTTTCCAAAACGTCCCGCTTGGCGCGCTGTTTCTAAATCCTATACAAAATTAGGCTTAACGCAAACGCGTCCGTTACGACACGCTATCGAATAAATGCACACTAGGGGTACTGAACGGGCGGGTAGACGGAACGCGGTTCAAAAGTAATTTTCCCTAAGCTTCACAAAAACTCATTTTAATCGCATATCCTTTGTGGAGAGTCAATAAAAGCATAATGAAGTCGTCCCGGAAATGAGCCACGGAACTTATGTAGGGGACTACTAGATGTGCTTGTGTCCGTTACTAGGTATCCTTGTGCAGTAAGTGTCTCCCCTGTGTCGCTTCGTCAAGGAAAGCTCCAAAATTAAACCCGGGACGGAGTCTCCGTTAGGCGTGAGTAGGGTCCAACCTGAAATGTGCGGTAGACTCCTGCAGCCAACCTGCACTGAAAGAAATGTTTGCATAACTGTAACAAAATTTTGGTTACTGTTTACACAAAAATTGGGACTTGCGAACTATGTGTTATATGTTACAAAACCGTGTTTGGCTATCAGTGTTCAGGTACTGGGTATACACTACAAAATAAGTTTGTAAATTTATGCAAAGTTTATTTTCTTATAACCGCTAGTTTAGTTATTTAGTAAAGTTACAAAACCAGTTCGGCTATCTATTTTTTTCAGTGTGGCTCCACACGTATTGGCTTGCCTTTCCTGTGGGTCCGGCCAGTGAGGTCGAGAGGGTGGCGCAGGTGCTGGGCATCCCTTCGTTTTCCTTGACTCCGTCCCAGGCGGTGCAATGTCTCTGGACATTGCACCATAGATCGTCTGAAATAGACGCTAAGGCCAGTAGTAAGTGTCCCAACTTATGGGAAAGGGGACGAAGTTATGTGACAGCTTTTCTATACAAACATAGTTCCCATTATCCTCTCTGCATTCTAACATAATTGAAAATATTTATACGGTAAAGCTATGCCCCTTCGTTTTTGGTTTTGAATTATTATAAGACTTAGGAGCATATCAAAATTTGTATAAATAATAATAATAATAATTTTCCTCCCGCGAACGCTTCGGCTGTGGAATGAGCTTCCTGCCGAGGTTTTCCCGAGGGGCTACAGTATGGGGTTCTTCAAAAAAGGAGTGCACAGGTTTTTAAAGGGTCGGCAACGCGCATGTAATGCCTCTGGTGTTGCAGGCGTCCATAGGCTACGGTGACTGCTTACCATCAGGCGGGTATAAAAAAAAAATATATTTGGGGACAATCGACCTAGCCCCAAACTAAGCAAAGCTTGTACTATGGGTACTAGGCGAAGATATATATACTTAAATAGATAAATACATTATTAAATACATAGAAAACACCTATGACGCAGAAACAAATATATAATATAAGGGGCATAGTCACGGTTAATATAAAATAAATGGTGTAAAAATATTTGGGGGGAAAATGGGGACTACGTCTATATCGAAAAGCCGTCGTCGACTATCGTCTTAGTCTCGTACTAGCTGAATGAGTAATAGTATATAAAGTGTTAGGGCACTGACTGTACTAACATTATTCCCCATTTCTAGTAAGTAAGTTTCCTGTAAGTTTAGTTTAAGTTTTAAGTTGATTATTATCATTTTACTAATGCAGTTATTAAGTTTTTCGTGTTAAGGTCTTAAATAAAGCATTTTTAAAATATTTCATTTTTAGGGTTCCGTAGCCAAATGGCAAAAAACGGAACCCTTTTGGATTCGTCATGTCTGTCTGACCATTTATGTCACAGCCACTTTTTTCCGAAACTATAAGAATTATACTGTTGAAACTTGGTAAGTAGATGTAGTCTGTGAACCGGATTAAGATTTTCACACAAAAATAGAAGAAAAAAAAACAATAAATTTGGGGGTTCCCCATACTTAGAAATGAAACTCAAAATTTTTTTTTCATCAAACCCATATGGATAGGTCTTCAAAAATTATATTGAGGTTCTAATATCATTTTTTTCTAAACTGAATAGTTGGCGCGAGAAAAACTTCCAAAGTGGTGAAATGTGTCCCCCCCCCCCCCCCCCTGTAACTTCTAAAATAAGAGAATGATAAAACAAAAAAAAAAATGATTTACATTACCATGCAAACTTCCACCGAAAATTGGTATTTCTTTATTTCAGATAATTGGGTCAAAATTATTTTCGTTGTCTTGTTTCTGACCACCATATCTTAATAATCATAATAAAATTATCGAGTGATATTGTATGTCTTTCAAACTGGAGATTATATTTTATATAAGCAAATAAAAAAAAGCAACTCATACAAAAATCCCCACTCCGTCACATTTTTGGGGACAAAAATTAGACAACGTAAATTTTTTTGACCCAATTGCGTCTATATAGAATTGTTAGTGTAGGTATACTTATTTTGGCTACGTTAGCCATGTAAACAAACAAAAGCATTAAATTTAATATGATAGAAATGTAGCATATTTGATTACCCCCAACTTATTTACATATTCTTCAAATCATTGTTATAGTGAATGTTGTACCTCTATTTCTGTAAATTTATTAATCATTTGTTACATCTCTAAATAAATAAAACATGTCACATTAACATTAAACATAAATAAAATAACGTTTAAGCTACAACAAGTTTTATTGGAAAATGTGTAATAATTCCTAATTAATTTATATATATATAAACCACAAATTCTGCGTTAGACCCCTCTTAAAAACGTTACCGGGAAATGGTACTTCGCTCCAAAATTCGAAATTTTAAATACTTAGTAGTGTGTCTACCTGAAATAGTACAAATTAAAATATGTTCATAGAAAGTAATTCAATTTGTTCTTAGAGTTGTACTCGTAGTAGGTATGTTGATATATATGCTAATTTAAAGTAGACCATGACTTTATCCATGTTGTAACTTGTAACACTTAAATGAGGATATGATATAGTTTTCATATATAAAAACTTTTATCTACACACATATCATGAACCCTTTATGAATCCTTCAAAATCCGTAGATAATGGCCAACATTACGATAAACTGTTTTGTTACAACAAATTTCTTATCTGTGATAATGTAGTTATTGCTTCATAACTACATCAAAATCGATTTGGTTATGCATTCAAATTTGGAACATCTCTGAAAAAAAAGCAATTCGATTTGACCTCTATTCTAATATCAGTCGAGATGCCTTTATGTTCGAAATGAAATGTTAATTGGATACAATTTTGACATATCTCGCATGTTAGTTTGTATCGAATGACACGGAAATAGGCCCCTGACTCTAGTTTGTCTCTGAATTAAAAAAAAACTACATGCGCGAAAAAAGTTTCAATTTACCACCATTTGACGTACAGTTTATCTATTAATTAGTTTTAAGTATAAAATGAATATGTTTTGTTGTTTTTAAGGTAACTATAGCAAAAATTTCGTGTAAAATAAGCGGTAAAAATATTTCGGTGACGTCACCACATATCCGCGAGTTCTGCCAAGAGAGCAACGATTTGGCAACAATTTCCTAACGGAAGCTGTAATTTGAGTTTGTGAATATTTCATAGAATGTTTAAAATATGTGTGTAGATAAAATAGTGTATGTAACTGTACATAATTAGGCATTAAAACACTCGTGTAATCTTTTTAAGCCTCATCTTCTTTATTTTTTTTTTATTTTTTTTTATTATGGCAACAAACAGTAATTTACATGAAAAGATACAATAAATGGACTACGGAGAAGACAAACAGTGCCGAAACATTTCTTAAACCCACACTCGTATATTTTAATGCCTTTTATTATACATATAGCAGTCACAAATCCCCAGTGAGGAGCAAAGTAGGCATATGTTGCTCTTCCAGCATCTCTAGCCCTTCGTCACTCACGCCATGTTGTGACGCCACTACCCTCATCGAGAATCGGTCAAGCGGAGTGTCATCAATTCTTGCGAGAATTTATCGTCTTCGCGTTTTGTATGATTTATATTTCTGTTTTTACGACGGCGAAAATATTGCTGCCTTTGTTGGGAATTATGGACAATAATTGGCTTGTCTAAATACTGGGTTTGTTAGCAGTTGTTTTGATTAATTTGATCTTTGGTGATTTATTTGTTTAGGTAATTGTTGTACTTTAGGTATTCTTTAGTATTAATATTTATATTTTCGTTGCGAGTACTTGGTTCGTTTTAAGGATGCTTGGAGGAATTTTATAACCCTGTTAAGTATATAAATAAATATAATATAAATATAAATTAAAAAAAAATATATATAAATATTATAGGACATTATTACACAAATTGACTAAGTCCTACAGTAAGCTCAATAAGGCTTGTGTTGAGGGTACTTAGACAACGATATATATAGTATATAAATATTTATAAATACTTAAATACATAGAAAACACCCATGACTCAGGAACAAATATCCATGCTCATCACACGAATAAATGCCCTTACCAGGATTTGAACCATCAGCTTCGTAGGCAGGGTCACTACCCATCTAGGCCAAACCGGTCGTCAAATGTTATATTTTTAAAACACATCATGATAAGGATTCAGTTTTTTTTTGGAATGAAGTTTTTTATCGGTTGGCGGTTGGGGGCTAGGCGGAAAACAGTGTAATGTAAGATTTTCCGTCACGGCCCTTTTGTTTGAATTCTTCCTCGAGAATAAGCACTAAGCAGCCATATTTCACTGACTTACCTAAATTCTGTAGCGGCGCAGTAGGCAAACAGCAGCTATAAGCATAAACAGCAGTTATAGAAACAAGTTGTGACAGCGGCGATCCGGGTTCGATCCCCGAACGTGTATGCAGATATTACTTTTTTTTTGCACTTGAATTTCAAACTTTTGATTGACTAAGTATGAAGCTCGAGCTAAGCGTATCAGTTTCAGCTTGTACAAAAAAGTTTTCTTTTGTTTAGTTGTTCTACCTGCCTGTAAGTCCCATTTCTGAACTGATTTCTGAAATTTTAGAGCAGTTTTGACAATTATTCTGTCGATTAAGATTTTTTTTTTGTATTTGTTAGGTAATCAATAATATAGTATTAGTATTATAATAGGCCTGTGTCGTAAATTTCAAAAATGGCTTATTTCGATAGTTTAGTACCTGTATTACCCCAAAAAAATAATATTTCATGATAAAAATTATATTTAAAACACATATTTTAAGTTTGAAAAAAATATTTTTAAACTGACGTAAAAACACAAGAAAGTGTCATGGCGTCGTGAATGACGTCACATAGTTGCAAGCGATTGTGTTCACTTACGGCGAAAGTTTGTTTTGTTTAAATAAAAATGGAAACTTCGTATTTTAAAAACTGTATAGTGCCCCAGTGTATAAATACAAGTATAAAAACTCCGACTAAATTATTCATACGTGTTCCGGTCAAGGAAAAAATGCGAAAAAGTGGTTAAAACTGGCAAGGAGGAAAGATGTTCATTGTTTATCAACAACATCGAGAATTTATTTTTGTGAAGATCATTTCGATGTAGGTAAGTATTATTAAAAAAAGTAGTGTAGTAGTATTTTCTAATTCTTACTTTCGAAATAGGCAATTAAAAACCCACTATTCCACAAACTTGCGATAGGGCTTAAGACACTAAGACTAAGTAGTGTCTTTACAATATCATCTCTCTATATTTACATTGTAATTCTAACCTCAAAATCAATTAATTTGCAATTGGTATACATACCTTCAAATAATAATTGACTGCATGCTAAAGTGAAATATACGTGAAAATGATAATAAGCAGTATTTTAGTATTGTTTATACTTACATAGAAGTTTTAACATTACGAAATTCCGATGAACAAAAGTCAGTGTTCGACGCGAAAAATCGGCCTAGCATAACAGCGTCAATTTTGGGTAAATTATTGCTGTTCGCTTTGATAAATCCAGGTTCCATGGCAGTTTTTGCTAGTATTATCCGATATGGGTGGAAATAACACTCTCAACTTGTCGAAAAATGATAATAATAGAAAAAAACGAAGTGACTTGTGCTGTTGTATGAAAATCATAACCAAACGTCAACAACAACAATGGCGCATATCACCATGTGACGTAATACGTTCTAATTGGCGTTCACGGCGGAGGGGCCAGGGGGGTATTTTTTTGATTTTAATTTGTAAAATTAACAATAATCTTATTTTTTTATGAGGAATTATTTCGGTTTTCCTTGATTAAATATCACAATTTACGCCTAGAAACATTCATCCATTGGTTTCATTGTTAGTTGACACAAGCCTATTCCTTCTTAAGATTTTTACTGCGAGTGGTTTCTTTTTAGGGTTCCGTAGTCAACTAGGAACCCTTATAGTTTCGCCATGTCCGTCCGTCTGTCTGTCTGTCTGTCTGTCTGTCCGAGGCTTTGCTCCGTGGTCGTTAGTGCTAGAAAGCTGAAATTTGGCATGGATATATAAATCAATAAAGCCGACAAAGTCGTACAGTAAAATCTAAAAATTTAATTATTTTTAGGGTACCTCCCCTACACGTAAAGTGGGGGTGAAATTTTTTTTTGCTTCAACCCTAGAGTGTGGGATATCGTTGGAAAGGTCTTTCAAAACTAATAGGGGTTTTCACGAAACATTTTTTGATAAAATGAATATATTCGGAGATAATCGCTCCGAAAGAAAAAAAAAATGTGTCCCCCCCCTCTAACTTTTGAACCAAAGGCCTTAAAAATATGAAAAAGTCGTGGAAGTAGAGCTTAAGAAAGACATTAAATGAAAACTATAGCGGACATGATCAGTTTAGCTGTTTTTGAGTTATCGCAAAAAGTTTTCCCTTCATAGTAAAAAGACTTACTTTAATTAGGTACTGATTATGCAAATTTGCCTATTTGTTTACCTCGGTTTAAATTTACTATACTCTAAGCTCCAGTTTAGCTTATTGTGACGGAAGAGTAACTACGGAACCCTACACTGAGCGTGGCCCGACATGCTCTTGGCCGGTTTTATTTTTAAGAGGAAAGGGACGACCGGCTCCCCATACAAACGTAGTCCATATTTCTCTCTCTGAAATCTCTGGATACTGACATTAATGGAAATTATTAAATAAAGCCACTTTGTTTGCTTTTTGCGATTTTTTACATTATTATTAGAGCAAAACAAATTTCTTACTAATATTTTTTTAGCTCCTCTTTACAATACTTAAAAAAAAGGAAAAAAAAAAACAAATGGACAAAATACAGTCATAAATTTTAATAGCCAGGTAGGAAAATGAAGATTACGTTTGTATGGAGAAGCGATCATCCACTATCGTCTTAACACATTCACCGCTGAGCTAAGCCTGTAGCGCTACGTCGTAGCAGATAACATAGGTTTCCCGATATGTAGAGGAAATTCTTCGTAGAGGCGAAACAACAACATGCCATCATTAGCGACGAATGGGTTAAAACTTGTCATTCCGTCTGTATGGTAGATATAGACATTAATACAAATACTGCATTGTAATGAAAATTGTTTGCAAGCAAGTTTTCCGTTTCGGAGTGCACTGGAGCGTGCAATTTGTGGAGTGGAGCGATGTCGAAGAAACGTCGATGCGCCATTGTTTAGCGATGAATGCCCGATCGTAGTTCGTGGTAGATACGGGAGCGGTTTTTAAGAACTCCTCTGGAGATGCAGGCGTTCGGCTACGGAGACTGCTTACCATCAGGCGGGCTGTATGCTTGTTTGCCACCGACGTAGGATTAAAAAAAAACGGGAAGAAGTCACGTGGCTGCTTCTTCATACAAACGTAGTCCCCGTTTTGTCGGTAAATATTCATATGCAAAAAGAAAATAGTGAGTAGAAGTTTTTTATGTAATACAAAATCCCTTTTTAGGGTTCCGTAGCCAAATGGTAAAATACGGAACCCTTATGGATTCATCATGTCTGTCTGTCCGTCCGTATGACACAGCCACTTTCTTCCGAAACTATACTGTTGAAACTTAGTAAGTAGATGTATTCTGTGAACCGCATTAAGATTGTTACACAAAAATAGAAAAAAAACAATAAATTTTGGGGGTTCTCCATATTTATTAGAACTGAAACAATTTTTTTTTTCATCAAACTCATACGTGTGGGGTATCTATGGATAGGTCTTCAAAAATGATATTATAAATTATAACTATTATAATCATCTCATCACCTGAACGCTAGAGATCAACAACTCTAAGAGGCTCACAGCTCAATACTTTATACTAATTGTACTAACAAAATGTGTTGTGTTGTTACTCGTTACTAACTCCCAAATCCCGGTTATGGTGGTCTTCGCTAAACTTCGGGCTCATGTGTGTTCGTGAATCATCGGGTACAATCGGCTTCGTGTGACTTCGCAAGTCTTCGGGTATCAACGGCAAGTTTCGTTCTTCGAACCGAGATATAGTCCACGCTGGTCGACTATAATAGTATCAATTTAATATCTATGAAAGCTCTTCTCATGCTCTTCTTACTAAATACCTCAACTCAAAACGTGCCTCAACTTAAAAATAAATAAATAAATAAAATATATAAAACGATCTCAGGCTTGGGCAACTGGTTTTTTCAGATAAGAAAAACAATACACACCTACATACATACATATAGTACTTGGAATAAGTCATAATCATAAATACTTAGATAGATGAATAGTTCATAAGATAAGATCGGGTACACAAAAACTGTAAGTGAGTGCAACTTTCGCCGATAAACGTTATGTTTGGCGAAATATTATATAAATGTATATTGTATCAACTTTTTTTGATAAATAAATTTAAAAAAAAATTAATTAAAAAAAAAAATATTTATTTACCCTGTCTAATGTTCCATCGCTCTACTTCACGCGTCAACATTATAGTCGCCAATGCAAGTTTTCGCCTTTTGTTCAGATGTCACTATTTTCCGAACGCACAACTTTATAACAAAATGTTCATTCGTGTAGTGACGCTGATGCTCGCCAGTGTAAGGTGCATTGCAGGTGCAGTGCAGTGTAAGGTGGTTGTAGAGTTTTTACCCGACTGCCAAAGGTTTTTCGAGTGTATGTACGTATGTTTCTTTGCGGCCTCCTGTAGCCTTGAACGGCTTGATGGATTTTGATGTATGAGGTATCGTTAGATTCGTCTTGATCACGGGAGTGTTATAGGATGTTGGGGGTTAACTAAAAAGTTATAAAAATATATATATATATTATAAAATAAAAAAAAACCCGACTGTACAACTGTTTTTTTTACTCCTCGTTTTTAAACTGACATAGATATGGCCGATGGTAAAAATACAAGAAAAATTCGGATAAATGCATCTTAATTTTTTTTTAAGCTGTTTGATAAAGAATCAAATAAGAAATTGTTGTATTAATAATACAATACACGTAAAATCACAATATTTAAAACTACTATATGTCAACACTGATTGAGACTACAAATTGCTATAAAAACTGACATCCATATAGTAATAATTATCTGTACCCCTAGTGTAAATATTATGGAGTGTGGAATTAAGAGGACTGGCATCTCTTATGGTAGAACTGTTGCAAAAGTGTCCAGCTGTCAGCTATAAATAATAGTTCCAAATCTCTCCAGAGTAGCGCTAGAGTAGCTGAGAACCTAGGCGTTATTGACGGAGTGAATTGCGCTGTCTATGATTTGATTTTTTTGTTCAAGTACTCTAGGTATTATAGCGCCTCCTATTTAAAAAAAATTGACGACACTTCTTGGTACATGGAGATTTAGTTCCTTATCTCCACCTTCCGTAGTAAATATTTTCGACACCGAAACGTGACGTACGCGTTTGCGTTAAGTGTCATTTTGTATGAGATTTTTGACTTTCCAAAACGTCCCGCTTGGCGCGCTGTTCAAAAATCCATACAAAATGAGACTTAACGCAAACGCGTACGTTACGTTTCGCTATCGACTAAAATTACACTAGGGGTACTGATGAGTTAGAAATCACTTGATACTTACGCCGCATGAAGCTTATCTAAAGCTTGCATTAGCTTTCCCTTCGCGGGTGTTACTAGCCGATGGTAAAGCAGCTCTATTAAAAATATAACAAAACATACCACACTCATCATCCCCAAACCATAGAAGCACGTGCAGAGCGTTTTAAAATCCAAATGCCCTGATTGAAAATCTGAAGAAACACGTAACTTGGATTCTCTGCTTTCAATAGCCCGTTTCTCATCGACAAGAATTTTTTCAAAGAAACCGCCTTCTATCAGTCGGGTCTGGGTTGAGATTATTTCCACACCACCTCCCCACCTTGGAGTCAAAGACATCGTCATCGGTACATGATTAACTGCCTCAAAAATCTGCAGTGATGTGTACCCCAGTAAAACTAATTTTACTGTTAGAATCAGGAACCGCTTACCCCTCGATATCGGGGACAGGTATGAAAACATTTCATGTAACTCCTTGACCTGGTACTTGTTAAATATAGGAGTGCCATTGTATACGCTTCTTTGCCTTATCGTTCCCCCGTAGCCGTCTACTAAACTTATAGCGTTTTCTATTTTATCAAAACGAGGCTCCAGGTATTTCGTTTGAAGGCCTTTCACTAACAATCCTTGGTAAGCAATATTGTACACCAAACTGAACCAGAACCATAGCATGTAAAGATAATTTATTAGCCAATATTTCGAATCAGAGCGGAAGCTCTGTCCCAACAGAACCGCGAAAGCCTTCCAAGCCATGTGGGAAGTCTTGTTGCGTGGTTCTCTAATAAGCCTGTCAATTATTTTCAACACAGCAACAAGTATTAGATAAGTAGCGCAGAGGAAAACTGTAAAGTTACTCAACATAGGTACTAATACTTTGACATGTGTATACATTTCCCGTTGTGGAGGTCCACACCAAACACTTTCAAAAAAGTGATAAACAGGAGTGTTCTGCGTTGCTAGGAAATCTTGAGTATATATCACTGAGGTGAGAATATGAACCGTTTTGTGTTCAAGATCACTAATCATTTTTTGATCTGTGCTTAAAATACATAAAACTTTGAGTGTTGTATTCATATGATCAACTATAAGCTTCACCAGGCCACCAAGAATTCCTTTATACGAAGGAGACGAGCCATTGACACATTCTAATATAGAATACGGGGGAGCTGTTATACTTCCCAATCTGGTTTCGCATCCAAAGAGATTCTTAAACTTCCTCGGGAAAAACTCTTTCTTAAAGACAACTTTAACTGGAGCTGTACTGCCACATTCATTATTGCTATACGGATAATACGTGTACATAGATACAGTTTGGTTTTCTTCCGTCAGTATAATTAAATCAGCTATATCGTATTTCCAAGCAACTTTCGTAATATCACTTAGTTCGTTTGGATTCGTTAAAATTGTTACCACTTTACCCGGAGAGGTTATTTTCTTGTCCAAATTTATCACAATTTCAAGGAATTCCTCAGTTGATGTTACAAACAAGATCGCTTGTTCCAAAGCTATAGATTGATTGAAGCTGATATTCATGTCTATTGTCTTCACCGATCCTTGGTAATTAAACAGATAATCATCTACTTGATATGAAACTTGCCACCACACTATAGAAGTGGTTTTTCGATATAGAAATTCCGAATTAGCAATTAAAGATGCTGTTTCTCTTAAATCCAATTTTTTTCTTTCAGATAATAGTGAGGTTAAGAATAGGAACGAAATATTCATGGTGACCGTAAAATACAAAATACAATGCGTCCAGACGAATGTGATATCGTTTTACAATTGATTAAATGAAGGCTAAGAAACTTAGACACTACAATTTACATAATGTAAATTAAAGAAAAGTAGACGAATGGAGGAGATTGGTCCAAAACCATAACACGGGATTAAACCAGAACACGGCGCTGTGGCTACTTAGATTGTTTCAGATTGAGGAACGCTATGGTCACCGCTGCTATTTATGAACCATCTTGGTTAGTTTGTCAACAAAAGTTGAATGACGGCGTAGAGATATTAACAGCTTTACCCCATCGTTTGTTTATTCTCGACTTTTTTAGGGTTCCGCTACTCAAAAGGAAAATACGGAAACATGAAATGATCACTTCGTCCGTCCGTCCGTCTGTCAAGACCATGTATCACAGGAACGCGTGGAGGTATCGAGTTGAAATTAAACCCATATACTCAGGTCTACAGTTTCTTGAAGCTGTGAACAAACCAAACATCTAAGTTAACTTAAAAAAAGATGTGGCCGTTTATGCCGCCAAAAACGTATATTACACACACACACACACACACACACACACATTTTGAATAATGTCATGTATTTTTTATGAATGTTAGTAAAGTACTCATTGTTGCAATATACTTACTGTTACTACTATCCTTAATAATATCTTACTGTCGCTATAATTAACTAAGCCATTATGATGTGTTTCTTTTGTAATTTAATTTGTTATTATTATGTTTTTAATTGTGTACCTAACTACGAGCACGAATGTTAACCTATATAATTGTAATTGGTAATTATGTTATCCTCCGACCGACCGTCCTAGTCTGAGACCGGTCTGAAAACCAGCGCCGGGCATCTCGGCCCAGCACACGCTGAGACTGGAACCCTTTGCCCAATATTTTTGCGTTATTCGTATATATAAATTATTAAAATTCTTTTCTCCTTCTTTATTATGTAATGTTTTATTTTTACTTTTGTTTTATAGTGAACCTGTAATATGTGGCAATAAAAAAAATCTTATTCTTATTCTTATATTTTGTCACTCTTAAGGGAATCAAAATTTATTGGCTTCTTCCAGTTGACCAAGAACTATGAAATTTGTTAAGTCATACACTATCTCAACTGATTACTATGCATTTAAAAAAATACAAAATTTAATAAGTTTTTGTTCGGAATCCCTGATGGGCGAGTTTGACTTTGTTTTTTTTTTAAGGAAAGTAAGGAATAATGCTGCTTTCAAGATACGCGGGAGTCGTAGTAGTAAAACTCTTTACTGTATAGAAATTAAAACAAAACAGGAAATAAACCACTCATCATTAGTACAAAGGCGAACTTATCCCTTTAAGGGATCTTTTCCAGTTAACCTTTGAGCGATTGAGGGAGGATTGGATTGTATCAAGCCAAGTTCAAAAGAAGAGAATTGGCGACGAAGCGGCCGTTTGTTATATGACACAAACCATTTGGAGCCACTTTGACCCCTAGAGCTACGTAACACAAAATATATCAAAAGAAATATTTGGTTCATTTATTAAGACGCGTAAGACTTACTTGAATCCCAGATTTCATGAATATAGCTCAAGCGGTCATTAAAATACAAACATCTAAAAATCGGGATTTTTCTCACTGACTGACTGATTGACCTTTTTTTATACCACGACGGTGGCAAACATGTATTCGGCCCGCCTGATGGTAAGAAGTCACCGCAGTCTATGGACGTCTAGGTGTTACATGCAAAATAAACATAGCTATACTTTAAGCCTTTATAAACTAAATTATATTTTAAATTGTTAAAATTAAATATGTAACAAACTACCTAAAAAAAAAGAAATGTATTGTATATTGCTATTATAAGTTAAGAAGTAAATATACCTAAATGTAATCTGAGTGTTAGCATGTAAGGTTTATCTGTTAGTGCTAATAAATAAAAAATCTGCTCAATTTACTGTACGTACGAATGAAATGCAATATCAAACTTAAATTTTGATATTGCATTTCATTCGTACTTGTTCGCACTTTTTGTGTAAGGCAACGATAACAAAATGATATCAAAAATATTCAAAATATAAGCCCGAATCGGTCTCATGATCTCATTTTAACTTTCATCTTTTCTTCACTTGACAGAAGAACGAAATGATACAAAACCCAGTTTTATTTTCGATAATCACACTTAACCATTCGCCTTTTATAGATCAAAACAGCCAATAATAAATATAACACTTCATTTTTCATATAAATCATGTTGTACATTGATATTTTGACAGGTTGATCATATGCGTGTCTAACAAATCATCCCCGCAGTAATTGTAATGTATTAACACAGGTCGGTCACGCCTTAGGACGAGCATCAGCGGACACATTCAAGGTGACATTGGGATAGCAGCTAGCTTGCGACATTACTGCTCTGCTACCCTTGAAGGTGCGACCAGACCGCAGCTTAAAAACGGTCACGATACGGAATCGTATGCGTACCGTTTTTGACGCATGCTCCCCACACCGCTGCTTAAAATACGCTGACGCACCGTAAATTGATCTGCGTAAAAATCGCAAAAATATTACACGGAGATCTTATGGCAGACACCACACCGGTGACGTAAAAGACGCAAAGATTTGCGAACAAAAAGATTCGCGTGAAGCACGTCACTGCGATTCCGTACCGTCACCGTTTTTTAAGCAGCGGTGTGGGGAGCATGCGTCAAAAACGGTACGCATACGACGCGTCACTGCGATTCCGTATCGTGACCGTTTTTTTAGGCTGCGGTCTGGTCGCACCTTGACTCGGGTGGCATCACTGTAAATTTTTTGACAAACGAGTGACGTATTGAACGTTCTAATCGCGACCAGGGGGCAAAACTGATCCTTTCGGGTATTCACGGATCCGTTCAGGTGAGCATTACTCCGAGCAATTATTAAGGTACAACAATCACATATGAGATAATGGCTTTAGTTTTGAAAACCCTAAATAGCCGAAAGGGATAGTGCCATGCATTAGAAAGGGACAACACGATTCGTCCCTGAATCGCTGTCAAACTTGGGTTTGGGTTTTGTAGGAAGTTTTTTTTCCGTACGATAGTACTATTACCAAATGGCGTTCTCAAAGTTTTAATAATGTTGTCAGATGGCACAAAGCTACAAAGTTTATCTGAGAATACACCTCTATTTCATATTCTCTTTGCTTATTCTGTGTCGCGACTGTAATGCATTTAATTACCAACAACTGTCAATGTCAAATGTCATTAGCCACCGCATTACTGCCGCGATTATGACTTGCATTCTGTCTCTTATTTTATGAAGGAAATTGACAGATACAACGTCGGCAACAACGAACACCACAACAGTAATGCAGATGCACACAAGTTGACATCCGAATATCACCTTTAATATCTGTGTACGCACGACAATACAGAGTGTATATTATACTTTATACATAGTGTATGCATACTGAATACATTCTGTTTACATACTCTAAAGACTGTATACATAGTGTACCTATACATACTGTATAGACTGTATACATAGTATACACTATGTATAATTACCTATACAGGTACGCAATGTTTTTAAGTTGGGGCACAACGCCATGAAATTAGAATGAAGCGCGAAACTTGCGACGGAAGCAATGACCGTCGCGCGGGTTTTTCCTTTTATGTCAATAACTCCAAAAATATACCACTGTTTAAAATTTTGTAAGCAGTAGTTGTAACGGGTAACGATATAATATATACAATGAAATTAAATAAACATTTTAGAAATGTTTATGTGATACTTTTCTATTAAGCGAACTTCAACATTTGTTTTGATGAGTCTGCCCTTGCAAATAATAGCCTAGTTTTAGTGTGAATTATTGTATTGAATGCAATACAGTTTGTATACAGTTTGTATACAGTTTGTGTACAGTTTGTATACAGTTTGTGTACAGTTTGTATACAATGTTTATCAACGGCAAATGTGCCGTTGATAAATATTTAAAAATTCAGTGTAAAAACCGACATATTGCGTTAACTCCCTCTTAAGTTCATTAGGGCCAGAAAATATTTTAGCGTAACCATGACAACGTGCTAGACGAAAAACTTGTTACATCGATGTCATCGAGGCGTACTCCGTCACTTCACTTTGAAAATTTCAAGTTTAACTACCAAAAACTTTCAATTGTTAACTTTCGGCGAATAATTATGATTCTATAGTACCTAATTAATTTTAATAAGCAGGGCCCGAAACTTTGCTTGCGACTATACTACTGACATATTTAATTAAATTAAATTCATTTATTTGCCTCATAACACGTCTTACAAGATGTTACAGTATTTGTAGTTATTGTACAGTCAGCATCAAAAGTAGCGGATCAAATAACGTTTCATAAGTATCTACCATTCTGTAACGGCTTAACAAAAAGTGATGTCTTTAATATAGAACAAGTAAGACTGTAAAAGATATACTTTTGAGCGCGAACTTTAGAAATGTATCTATATTTCGAAAAGTTATCCGGAATGTCAGATACTTTTGGCGCGCTGTTTCATCGGCTACTTTTGATGCTGACTGTACCAGTATCAGTAAAATTTTCGACATGCAAATATTAAACTATATACACATTTTTAGGGTTCCGTACCCAAAGGGTCAAACGGGACCCTATTACTGAGACTCCGCTGTCCGTCCGTCCGTCCGTCTGTCACCAGGCTGTATCTCATGAACTGTGATAATTAGCCAGTTGAAATGTCTACAGATTATGTATTTCTGTTGCCGCTATAACAACAAATACTAAAAACAGAATAAAATAAATATTTCTTTCCAATCACCGAAGTTAAGCAACGTCGGGCGGGGTCAGTACTTGGATGGGTGACCGTTTTTATAGTTAATGGTACGGAACCTTCCTGTGCGCGTCCGACTCGCATAAGGCCGATTTTTTTACATTATACAAATATTACATTACGAGTTATGTCAACATACAATATTACATCAAAACCTGACATAATTACAATGGCATAGTCATACAAATAAATATAATAGCAATTGATATATATATATATATATATCGTGGTGTTCGGAGGCAAAAAAATTCCAACAATATTGACCAAGTATATTGCAATACTTTTTCCAATACGCCCTCAGTAACCCCAATAAAAGAAAACATGACGCAGCAATATATCTAATAAGATAAGATAAGAGCACCGATTGCTTTTCGACCAGTAATAGTACAGTAACGAGTTCCATTCCACGTACAGGTGCAGATTACATAACACCACTAGATATGACAGTTGCAAACGGTAAAGTGATATCGCTGTCCCGCCAATGATGCCGGCGGCCAATGCTACCGTGCGAACGGGACAGCCATATAATTATGCGCGTACGATAGAGATGGGAACAGGAGGGTCAGTGTACGAAATTCTTTGTGCTTAGCAACCTTACTTTTGTATAAATTCAAAAGAAAGTGAACTGGTAGTCTCCCAGCCACCATGATGCTGAGATAGGTCTATTTCGTGTATTAACCTTCTAATCAAATCCATGTTTTTCTTGTTTAGGTACTCTGATGTGAGTATGTTTCGAATGAAATATTTTCTATTCTATTTCTACTTCTAAAATGTGATATGACCTTCATTGCAATTAGTCACTGGGTGCTTTATTACTGACTGCCATGCTCGACGCGGCATAAAATGATGACTAGGGCTCGAACTTTTAGTGCCGATGACGTCAAACAACTCATACGACGGTTTCAAATTGTATTTCTGTAAGTAAATAAAGCCTAACCAGTAATATGATCACGCGCCATATTGCGGGATTTCATTGGAACTATTTTTTTATACTAAACTGAACCACCCTATGCATGAGAATAACAGCGCCCTCTTGGCAATGATCATGTATATCGGGCTTTTGAAATGAAATAAAAATATTTATATCATACAACAGGTATCCATATTTTTATCTACAAGACTATATTAGTACGTAACAAAGAAAAATAAAACTATAATAATAAAAGTTAATGTTAGTAGAATAATGCTCATTGGATCGAACATGCATTGACATGATACCCTTTCCGCAATCACCTTCAGGAGAGCTTTTATCAGTTTCAGTTTCAGTTTATTTATTCAAGAACAATTTACATCGTGTTTGAATATTCCTTATACATATATACAATTAATATTAACCTAGTGAGTACACCTATACAATAGAATACCAATAAGAAAAAACAAAAAGGCATGCAAAACATAAATAATAACACAAATAATAAATTCTATTATGACATTAAAACATTTCGACAATCAGCCAAAGCAAATTCATAAATCAATTGAAAATAGTAATAAAATAATAAATATTATAATGTCAGTACGATCAATAAAATGTATTCATTAAAAATCACTAATGTCATAACAGCATTTCTCTAACAAATATAATTTTAACTTGTCTCTAAATGTTGCGGAACATTTTAAAACTTTAAAATCTTCAGGCATCTTGTTAAACAATCTGACCGCTTGAACTCTGGCGCTGTGTTCTACAACCTCCAGTCGCGGAGCTACTTTTGATGTCAAGTTCTTAGTCCTAGATGCTCCCCGCGACACCATTTCCGATTCCGTTTCATAACGATTGCGATGCTTGATAACATCTGTTAAGAGAATTAGTATGTAAAGACTAGGTATCAATTTTAAACTTCTTTTATAAAACGATGAGCCCACCCGAAATGAGCAGTGACATTTTCATTCGAATTAACAATAAATGTACGTTGTGATGGTTATATCATCTAACGGCCTCAAAAGTTACAATGGCATTTGAATCAATGGTATTACAAAATAGAGTTGTTTTTTTTTTTAAACCGAACGAAACAAAAAAAAAGCAATTCTGTTCCATTTAGTTAAGATTTAAATTTCATTGGAGGTAATTTGTCCTAGTATTAGGGCATTGACACACCAAGAGTGTATTTTCATAGTTATAATGTAGTATGGTTACAAAGTCACTCCAAAAGCGACGAAGCGAGGAGTTTCGTTTCAAAAAGGCTTATTTCGATTAAAACATCAGAAAATCGAGAAAAACATAAATCCACGATTTCCTTTTCGTAATTGTTTATCTTAATTTCCATACTGTGGTAACGCTTTATTCTACCTAAATAATTATTTCAATGACTGTACAGCTTCTGAATTAAACACTTTTGATGCGAACTTTAGGAATTTAGCCATTTTGTTGTGGCCTGGTGAGATATAAACTTTTGTTGTGTTACGCGAAATGAACTCTTTGGAAATGGATACATTTTTTTTTTTCAAAAAGTTAACTTATCTACTAAAAACTCATTTTATTTATCACGTGTGTCCAAAACGAAGTCATTTTACGTCTTACGCACTTAAAAGTTCGAGCCCTGTATCCCTAGTGTAAATTTATTCGATAGCGAAACGTGACGTACGCGTTTACGTTAAGTCTCATTTAGTATGGGATTTAAAAAACAGCGCGTCAAGCGGGACGTTTTGGAAACTCAAAATTCTCTCACTCACACTAGGGGTACTGATCTCAGACCTTGAAACTTCGTTTTAGTGTGAGAGTGGCATACCTTTACTAAGATTATATAATCTGGCAACGTTATATGTGGGCTGGCTATAAGTATTCAGACGTGTGTGTGTGTGTGCTTCAATATTCCAGACAGATATGAAATAGCATTGCAGGTGCGATGTTTTACGACGCAACTGCGTTGAGGCCACGGAAATGGCGAAAATTTGCTTTTGGACTGGATGTCTTTCGATACCCCCAGTCAGGGGGGTATGAGGGGCCGCTTCCGCCTTCCGGCTGCGGCGGCTGTCGCGGGTCGCTCCCCACCGATCGGTGGGGAGGTCAAATGGCCCTCATTTGGGGGACGGTGTGTGCTGCTGGTGTGGGCCAGCTCTTCGCTACCGATCGTTATCCAACCCCAAGACCCCTAGCCTGGTGATACCGTTTGAGCGGGGCCGCAGTGAAGGCGACCGGTAGCTTAGCTGGCGTGTGCGGCGTGCTGGTGAGGCTGTGTCCGATGTGTTGTGCTTGCTCTGCTACTGGTGTAGGAGGGATCGGGGCAAGTCTCGAGCCCACCTCTCCGGAGGTCTGGTGTTGTGGTGCAGCGCGATGTCCCGAAGATGGTCGTGGCCGGCGTTGTCTGCGCGGTCAAACATGACCCGCGTAAGACGCTCGACGAACTCCTCCAGGCCGCGCCACTTCAGTGTCTCGGTGAGGGTTGCGTTGCTGACGTACCGAAATTTGCTTTTCTTATTCTGACGGCCTTTTACAGCGCGGCTTACGTGGGCGATGACTCGCGAAAAAAAATAGGATACTTTCATAGGTATCAAAGGAAGAACATGAACTACACTACTACTACCATGAACATTTAGTTTTATTTTTTCTTTGTTACTAATATAGTTTTGTAGACAAAAATTGGGATACCTGGTGTCAGATTTTTTATTCACAACATTAAAAAGCAGACAACAATAATGATCTTAAAAATAATAAAGACTACAATTAACTTTACGTGTATTTGCGGCCAAGGCCTTATAATTTTTTTTTTTTTTTTTTTTTTTTTTTTTTTTTTTTTTTTTTTTTTTTTTTTTTTTTTTTTTTTTTTTTTTTAATACTATGTTGGTGGCAAACAAGCATACGGCCTGCCTGATGGTAAGCAGTCTCCGTAGCCTATGTACACCTGCAACTCCAGAGGAGTTACATGCACGTTGCCGACCCTAACCCCACCCCCCTCGTTGAGCTCTGGCAACCTTACTCACCGGCAGGAACACAACACTATGAGTAGGGTCAAGTGTTATTTGGCTGCGGTTTTCTGTAAGGTGGAGGTACTTCCCCAGTTGGGCTCTGCTCTAGATCTGGAATGACATCTGCTGTGCTGTGCCCTACCACACAAGGCGAGATGACATTCACATTGCCCATACCTCTCTTTTGGACGTAGTTTAAGGACATACCCGGGTCCAACTGTCTCAAATGAATATATTTATTTTCATTAATTTTTCTAGCTCTTACTAATTAATAAGTTCAATCTTAAACCAGACACCAAAACGATGCCCGTGCGTCTCGCTCGCGCTAATGCATACACTGACAATTTAGAGTGAAATGAACGCACAAATGATATCTAAAACTTCTTTTTGATATCAGATGCACGTTCAAATTCTCCTAAATGGCAAGTCTTTGGTGGATTTACCTAACGAAGTGGGCGGTAATCGATACGAAACATTGTAGGCGGACTTATTATTAACCCTTGACGCAGTAGAAAGTAGGTATTATAAGAATCGCGTCTGCACGTTTCCGCCATGCAAACGATATAGTGGAATATGTTAGCAAGAATATCCATTACGAGATGAAACTGTGCACTGATTTTTAATATCTGGGAGGCTTAGAAAATATATAAACACAAAAAAAATGCGCTTAGATAGAAAAAATTCCCAGAGATGAGACCTAGATCGATTTTCATCCCCGAAAACCCCCATATAGCAAAATCATCGAAATCGTTAGAGTCGTTTCCAATATACCCGAAATATATAAATATATACAAGAATCGATAAGATAAGAATAATTTATTAGCACAAAAAAGAACATAATATACAAATTAATATTTAAATGAACAGAAAATTTGTGGATTTACCTAACCGAGTGATAAGATTATACAAGAATTGCTTGTTTGAAGCTCAATTTTTTTTTGTAAGATCGAACATTTGCGCATAGGTACCTTTTTCAAATTTGTCTTTTTTCTACTGACAAATTTTGAGTGCGGAAATCATTTTCGTGTACTCCTTAACAAGAATTGTAGCGATATATCACTATTTAGAAAAGTATTCCAGGGTGGCAGATACTTTTGGCGCGTTGTTTCATACGCTTCTATTGATATTGGCTGTACCGTACCCGGGTATGTCCTTAGACTACATCCAAAAGAGAGGTATGGGCACTGTGAATGTCAGCTCTTTGTGTGGTAGGGCACAGCACAGCGGATGTCATTCCAGATCTAGAGCAGATTCCATATGGGGAAGTACCTCCACCTTACAGAAAACCGCAGCCAAATAACACAAGACCCTACTCATAGTGTTGTGTTCCTGCCGGTAAGGTAAGTAAGCTCAACGAGAATATGGAGTGTTAGGGTCGGCACCGCGCATGTAACTCCTCTGGAGTTGCAGGCGTCCATAGGTTACGAAGACTGCTTACCATCAGACGGTATGCTTGTTTGCCACCGAAGTAGTATATAAAAAAAATGATTTGTCCGCTTCTTTCGCGGCCCCATTTCAGTTTCTGGCAGCGAAGCAAACTTATAAGTATATTTCACACTGAATCCCTAGTTTTCTGATCTTGCTGGAATATAGTACTGAATTCATTATTCATGTATGTAGTGAATATCTGTTTGCATTTCTGTTATTTCTTGAAAACCTGTATAACGTGAGCGGTCTTTTAAATAAAGAAATACTTTAATTTTGTGCTTTAATTCTTAATAAATTATGGTAAGCAATTGAAGAGAGTTATTTTATTTATTTTAAAATTTGATTTAGGCAAATGGCCCATAATACGAGTACCATATATACCTTATCAGTACCAGTTGCTGACGTGGCTATTGCAATAGGCTCGTTTTACAATGGCTCTGCTGCTGGCTTAGATGGCCTTCGTCCACAACATTTAAAGGAGCTCACCTCGCCTAGTGTGGGTGATAATGGGCCCAAACTTCTAGAGTCACTTACTAAGTTAAGTAATTTTCTTTTGCGTGGCATGCTTAACCCTCAAGTTTGCCCCTTTTTATATGGTGCGTCTTTATGTGCGTTGGAGAAAAAAGATGGAGGTGTAAGGCCCATTGCAATAGGTACAACCGTGCGGCGGCTTGTTGCTAAGTTAGGTTGCCGTTCAGTAAAGGATGAGATGGCGGCATATTTTCAGCCACGTCAGATAGGTTTTGGCATCCCTTTAGGTTGTGAAGCGGCGATTCATGCGACTAGGTATTTTGCTGAATCTCGCGAGAACAGCGATTCTGTTATTCTGAAGCTCGACATCAAAAACGCTTTTAATTCGGTGGAAAGGGATATAATTTTGGAACAGGTGAAAACCCGTGTGCCAACTTTGTATCCCTTTCTTTTTCAGTGTTATTCATCCCCGAGTAACTTATTCTTTGGGGACAGCACGATTTCTTCGCAGCTCAACAGGGAGATCCGTTGGGTTAGGTTAGGTTAGGTTAGTTTGCCTTGCGATGCAGAAGTGCATAACGACGTTGCAGTCACCATTGAATGTGTGGTACTTGGATGATGGTACTATTGGTGGAAGCCCTAATGTGGTTCTGGATGATGTGGGTAGGCTCTTACCGGTTTTGCAATCAATTGGATTGAAAGTAAATTCCACAAAGTGTGAGCTGTATCCATGTGGCTCCTTAGCATTGGATTCCGTGCCTGACTTTCAGTCGGTATTGCCAGATCTTAAGTTGCTGAACAAAGAATCGTTTTCTTTTTTTTTTTTTAAATTTCAGCTGTTTATTTCAATAAAAAAAAAAAATCACATTACGTAATCTTAAACTTAACTACTAATCTTAAATTCAAAAGATTTTTTGAGTTAAGGAGTCTATATGAAATATTTATACATTTTAATTATTATTAGTTTTAGGTACATAGGTCATCTAATTAAATGATTTCGGTAGACTGCCCTCTTATTTTAATAAAGTATTTTTTAATCATATTTCTAGCTTGTCCACTTGTTCGTCCTTCTATAAGTTTTAATAATTCCTGTGGAAATCTATTCAAGATACTCGGTAACATGCACTTCCACACTCTTTGCCCGTATACATTGTTTGTTTTTGCAACTTCAAATGTCGGGAGGTTGGCTAAGTTACGTAATCGCGCAGGTCGTGTTTTTTTTCTTAATTCTGTTATATGATTATAGTATTGAGTTACAATGGCTAGATCAACTTTTTCATATACAGTTAGCACTTTACAGTATTTGAATAGATTTTCATAGTTATCTTTGAATTTATATTTGATTTTTGTAGGTACAATCGTTTTAAGTAGACGTACTTGTAGGTTGTAAATGTCGTTTAGATATGTTTTATATGTTCTTCCAAAGCTCTCCAAACCGTAACTTATGACTGAATCGGCCATTGACATGTACAAAAGTCTTAATGTAGTGTAGGGAACTTTGTTTTTAAGTACAAATAATTTTGACAAGATAGCTCTAAGTTTGTTACAAACATGATTAATATGTGGATTCCAGTTGAACTTCTGGTCTATTTTTAGTCCAAGGTAGGTGTGTTCCTTTACAGTCTCAGGTAAATTCGCCAGTACAGTATGCGACCTCACCCAGTTAGCTCTCCGGATCGTAGAACGCTGGTGTAGAGAATTTGACCTATCAGTAAACCCCACCAAAACAGAAATGGTAATGTTCACCAATAAAAGGGCGCTTGGCAACTTTACCAGACCAACACTTTTCCAAACTGAGCTACAGCTGTCCGATGAAGTTAAGTACTTAGGACTAACTCTCGACAATAAACTCAATTGGAACAACCACATCAACAAACGGATAGACAAGGCGGGAATTGTCTTCTGGCAGTGCAGAAGGATGATTGGTAAGAGGTGGGGACTCAACCCGAAAATTACCCTCTGGCTCTATAAGACAATAATCCGCCCCTTACTCTGTTACGGTGCTCTGGTTTGGTGGCCAAGAACAAACCTAGGCAACGTACGAGACAAACTACAAAGACTTCAAAGGCTCGCATGCGCGGCCACCACTGGCTGCACGAGGTCTACCCCGACTGCAGCCATGGAGGTCATGCTAAACCTTCCACCGCTGCACCTACACATACAACAAGAGGCCAGTCTCTCAGCGGTAAGGTTGCGAACCCTCAAGATATGGTCTAACATCACAGGAGCTCTTCACACAAAATGCCTGGAAAAGGTGTATGACGAATTTCCAGTGCTTAGGTCAGGCACGGACCGGATTCACAAACAAGCTATCTTCGATAAAAGGTACAAAATACAGTTATATGAGGACGACAATCAGGAAGGACTCAATCCCCGGGAGCTGAGAATCTTCACTGATGGGTCCAAAACAGACAGCGGATCGGGCTCTGGAACCTTCTCAGAAGACCTGAACATGTCAATCACCACTCCGCTAGGAGCCCATAACTCGGTATTCCAAGCTGAGTGCATGGGCATCATAAACGCGGCGGCTGCCATCACTGCAAGGAAGGTAGTAGGATCCTCCATCCGCATACTCTCCGACAGTAGAGCAGTCTTAATGGCTCTAAATAGCCATATAGTTACATCCAAACTTATACACGAATGCCACGAACGACTAATGGAGGTATGTCATAATAACAAGATCACCCTACAATGGATCAAGGGACACAGTGGATCCCGAGGTAACGATGCTGCGGACGAGCTTGCCAGGCAAGGATCAAATGCGGGGGCGATTGGTCCGGAACCGATTCTTCCGATACCATTTAGCAAGGTACGCTCAATGCTGCTGGCACGTACAGGGAAACTACACACAGAACACTGGCTGAACCAGACTGGATGCAGACAGGCAAAAGAAGCCATGCCTGGCATCAACGGAAAACTCACAAGGGCGCTCCTGCAACTAGGGAAGGTCCGACTGAGTATGGTAACCAGTGTCATAACAGGTCATGGACTATTTAACAAACATCTTTTCACAACAGGTGTCACAGACAGTCCCCTATGCCGAGGTTGCATGGAGACAGAAGAAACAGCCTCTCACGTGGTGCTGGAATGCAGCGGAGTGACTCCATACAGGGCTAAACATCTCGGATCTCCGAGAGACCTCCCCGAGGTCCTACTCAACATCAAAGGTTTGATAGGATTCCTCGAGGAGCTGGGCTGGCAGGACTAGCCCACCCCCAACATATCACGCAAAATAGGCGCAAGTCGTCGAGTTGCGGAAAAATCGCCCGAATACAATACAATACAATACAATAGTCTCAAGCTTAGCACAATTACAGTCCGCGCGGGGCATGTGCATACATTTATGTTCGTGGGCCACGATCTTAGGCGTCAAGGTTACATTTTTATAAGGTGAGTGTATATACATAAGTTTGGTTTTAGAATAATTTAGCGATAGACCTAGATCGTGGGCCCATTTGCACAATGCATCGAAGTCGTTTTGCATCATGACCTGCGCAGTTTCCACGTCCTCGTGAGCTACAATTATACATGTGTCGTCTGCGAATTGATATACAGATCCATGTTGGAATATTTGACACATATCGTTGACGTATAATAAATATTCGGTCGGAGCTAAAATTGAGCCTTGTGCTGTGCCGCATAAGGTTGGAATTAGGTCGCTTTGTTCGCCTGCGATGCTAACCGCGTTGTGTCTGTTAGTATGATAATTTTTTATGAGTTCCAGCATGGGTCCTTGTATACCATTTTGTTTTAGTTTTTCATATAGTGTACTGTGACGTAAAGTATCAAATGCTTTAGAAAAGTCTATCATTATGGCGAGTACATGGTGTTTTTTATCTAGGTAGTCATTGATTTCATCAGTAAACAAAGACAAAAGTTGCGACGTGCTTTTATTCCGTTGGAAACCAAATTGCTTTTTGTGTATAATGCCGTTACTTGATAGGAATGTACTTATTGAGTTACCTAGGTATTTTTCTATAATTTTATCTATGACGGATAAAATTGTTATCGGTCTATAATTATTAGTATCCGTGTAACTACCTTTTTTATGTATGGGTCTTACAATTCCCATCTTTAATTTATCGGGATATGTAGATTTTGATATGCATAAATTGATTAAATGAGTTAGAACCGGGGTAATATGTCCGGAGATGTACTTTATATCTTTAGCTCTTATCTTGTCATATCCTGGGCTTTTTTTGTCATCTATTTGTAGTATGATTTTATGTAAAACTTGTTCATTAATTTTTTCCAGTCGCATTGATACCAATGGAGAGTTTATATAATCTTTCTCATCAAGTAACGGCGTATCACAATTTATTTTTATGTTGTTGACATTATTATCGAAGTCAATAGCAAATTTGTTACATAATTGTTTTGCTCTTAACCTAAAGGACTTAAGGATCACATCATCGATAGCTTTAACAATTCTCCCAGTCAATCTGTTTATTATTCCCCACATTTTTTTTGGGTTTTTAAAGTTATTACATATTTCTTTCTTTATAAGATTGTTTTTGGCGTTACATATAACTCTATTCGTCCTGTTTCTATATTTTTTATATATTAACTCATTTTGTTTATTTGTAGTGTCTTTTAAATATATTTTTAACAGTTCTTTTTTTTTATCACACATGTTTACTAATTTATCCGTTATCCAGCTACTTTGTTGTTTTTTATTAACATGTATTTTAGTTTTATAGGTACAGTTATTATAAATTGTCTGGAATTTGCCAATAATAAGATCAATTAGTTCATTCGGGTCGCTACAACGAAATGCCGGGCTCCAATCTATTTGGCTTAATTCTAGTTTAAGTTTTTCATTATTTAACATGTTTATAGTTTTATTTGTAGTTACGCTGGCCTCGCTGATAAGAGCGAGTCCTATTATGTAATGGTCGGCCGGCGCTTCTCGCACAACAGCTGAGCGCACAGAGTACCCAGACGCACGTTCTTTATTAGGGGCACCCATTTTCGCGGAAGGGGTGGGTTCGGCGGTTCAGGCTAAGACTCTAGCGTTGAAGTCTGCTTTTTTGCATTTCGAACACTTGTCGGCGCACGTTTCACTCGTTTTACTGCGAAACTGTTTTGCGATGTCTCGCGTAACGTATATCTTGAGGACTGCGCCAATTTGGAGGTTTGAACAAGACGGCAATGTCTGCGTTGCATTTTTTCAGGAAGCTCTTTCCGAGTGGTCGTCTCGCTTTGCGGGGGTTGAACGACCGGAGAACCCCTCATCCCAAAGACAGTGGGACGATATTTTGTGCCATGATTTGCATCAAGGCCTGGTGGAGGGTGCTTTTGGGAAGGACGTGGCTAGACTGAAGGCTGCCAGAGAACCGGAGTCGGGGGCGTGGATGCATGCCTTGCCGTCACCGCACTTGGGAACCTTGCTCGATAATGACACGTTACGGATGGCTGTGGCACTGAGAATTGGGAGCAAGGTGTGCGAGCCTCATCAATGTAAGTGTGGGGTAATGGTAGAGGCTGATGGTCACCATGGGTTGAGCTGTTTGCGGTGCGTGGGTAGGATACCCAGGCACTGTGCTATCAACGATCTGATAAGGCGAGCTTTGGTTTCGGCGAATGTCCCGTGTATCATGGAGCCCCTGTCGTCAAGCTCACCATACTTATTAACCTATCGAATGAGCTAATGGATTTACGGATACTGGAAAGCGATATAATGTAAATGTATTACATACCTATACGAGGCCTGGATGTTAGTGAGATGACGATATGAGTTGTGCTGGTGTCCGACTTTATTACCTACATATAACATGAGTATCACATGATTATCCACCTGGTTTCTTGAGCTTAATAGTCGCCTCCAAACCTCCCCTTATAGCGACCCCATTCCTCACACAAAGTTTACCTTAAGTTCATATTAGCCTCACTGGATCACTGTTCACTCTGAGTACTGATAACTTTGGTCACAATATACCAGAGACATATCATTATTCTAATAACACCATAAGAACGTTCTTGACTTGATCTAAAAGCAAGTATCACTGCCGCGTCGATCTGTTCGCACACAACCTCCTTTTTCCTACTGTCGTTCTCATCTACCCTCTCAACTTCCCTCAAAAAATCCCAATAACCTAGAAGCGGTTACTTAAGTTAAACGTGACTACTAGCGCCATCTACTCCATGACGTTGGCAAATATTAGCTGGTTCGCAATACGTTCGCGACACTCCCGCCCAGAAAGAAAATGCTACTCTTAATTGAAATTAGATGTCTATAGGCAAACATATAAATAAATCAACAATCAGATAATAAGAACACTTGTGAATAACGATGTGTTTGAGCCGTCCATTCTCGAACCGCATAATTCACCCTTTGCGTCGTGAATCGGCACGGCCTGAGACTTTGTGCAATTTCTGATGACGTTACAGAAATGTGCTGAGACACTGCGTTTCTGAGATCGATCCAATCGTGCATCTGGTCTGAGTTGAGTTGTGATTGTGAGTGATCTGTCTTGAGCTGATAAAGAACAGGATTCTGAGTCTGGTCTGAGCATTCATTAATGTTTGTGCTAAGCCAACTAATAACAGGATCCTAAGACTGATCTGAATACTGATCAATTTCCGTGCTAAACTGATTGAAAGCAGGATCCTGAAACTGGTGTGAGCGTCCATCGATGTCTGAGCTGAGCTGAGTGGGATCACGGCTGCGACCTGCCATATTTGGTCCATTACTGGTCTCTCCGTCAACCCATGACCAATGTTATTTCCTACACTCCCTCGTGTACGGTTCTAGATTGCTCCGAGCAGTCCCTAGTTGCAATTTAGGTCACGAGAAGAGACCGCGTCATGCGGCCTATGTGTCAGAGAGTGGCAATGCGATCTGATATCAAATATCGGTATTGTTAAACAGTGAGAGCTCCGTTCGCGATAGGTCTATCCCATCTGTAACTATCATCTGTGATTCGCTCTGTCACTTTGTCACTTTGCTCTTTTGACATCGTTATTAACTTAATAACCTATTTCACCACTTCAAGTGTCACAACTATTACTACAGCAGACGTAAACACCTGTAACTGTTTTGAACACTGCGACGACCGCGTGAACGAAAACAACATACGTTTTTATATGCAATGATAGTTACCACACAGACAAATGCGGCCGTCTTATCCGAACGGGTGTATGTAACCTAAATTCCCACTACTTCTCTTTACTGAATATTACTCGCAGTAATCTACTATGTTAAATATTCGCTTTAAATCTATTCGCTTATCCATTAAGGCCACTGTTGACATGTCCATCTCTGGGTGCACCCACTTCATATCCGGCAGCCCTCCCCAGCCAAGGGAGAATCACGCTATTTTTATATAATCACAAATCAGAATGTAAAATAGAATCTATCTACAACTCGACCACACTCCTTTTTTTTATGCTAATTGGACATTCAACAGACTTGTCAAATCAGGCTCCCACTTCGAACCGTCAAATCCAAAACAAGTGATGTGATATTCAAGGCAAGGTGCCTTCTTACCGTTCATTTCGATTTATCAAGCAGATATTGAGTCAAAATGAACTCTGTTTGTTTGTTTGCAAAGTGGTTTTTATTCTTCTTATCATTCTCTGGTGCGTTTATATCGCGCCTGGTGTGAAATAATCAAGTTTAAATATGTATGTAATATGTGAAATAATCAAGTTGTCAGCAACTGTTTTAATAGGCTTAAAGTATTATATCGCGTCCGTGATTTTATTCACGTCGATTTACGCATAAACATTTTTGCCACACTTTATTCTGTCTAAATTGAGCTACACTGATACCGCCTTCAAAATGCTTTTCTTTTCTGTTTCTTGCCGTTCTCACATCACACCATTTTTAAACCGTTATAACCTATTAAATATGTCTGCCAGACCTACCTTGCACTTTGCATCATTGCTTTTTGGAGTCATTCGCGATTAACAGCCGTCTTATCTATTTGAAAAACTTAAGATTTCGAAGGGTCATATACGTGGTGTCCTCAGGCTTAACGGCAAGCAACACAGTAAGTCCGCTTTTCGTGGCAGCTTTCGATATGTTTACTCTTTGATTACATCCCCGTGCACATGCATCAGTCCTGCTAAGGATGGTAGAAACAGCAATACATATACTGTACATCCGAGGTACCGATCCTTCTTCCTCATTCCGATCAGATCTTAAATTAAGCAAAATATCGCCAGCCTTCCGCACCACAGTGTTTTAACTGCTGTGTCCATCAAATTGACCCACTCTGTTTCTTTTATTCACGAATAACCACTTCACAACTTTAACAACCATGCGAGACATATAGATGGGTACTCAGTAGCAAATTCTCAACGTGTCCCAATTAATAAAGAATACAGTGGGTGCGGCGTCTGTATACTCTTTAAGGCTTTGCGCTTTATTGACTTCACATTCGCAAAGGCTTTTGATTTCTTTAACTGGAGTAAAATGTTCAGAGTTATGAGAAATGGGGATACCGTAACACGTAATCCTTTTATAGTTGAACGAGGAGTGCAACTGAGATCTGTGAATAGACAATGAGTATTGGAAGGTTGTGAGGGTGATGTCCAAGTTGGTGGCCAACTAATCAATAAACTCAGTTTTGCAGATGACATGACTATATTAGGTTAAGTGTCCGTGGAAAATGAATTTCGGTTCTGCTACAAAAGATTGAGTATGCCAGTAATGAGTCCATTTTCAGGATCCAGATCCATAACTTATGATCAATAGAAATGAGACGAAGATGATGCATGTCGATCTTCCTGGTAAAATTAAGAGAATCAATGAATTGCACGATCTTGAGCAAGTTGTTGGTTTACTTGGTATTTTAAATAAGTGATGATGGCATCTGCGACTAAAAGGCGATCAGAAGAGCTCATATGGCCAAAGCTGCGGTGAAACGACTCGCCAGGATATGCATATGGAATAACATAAAACAAGGATCAGACTAATGCGGGCGCCTTGGTTTCTCGATCATATTCTTTACAAGTCCGAAACCTAGACCATTGAAACTGAAACCCATCATAGGACAGATGCATTTGAGATATGGTGCTGGCAAAGAATGCTTGAACGTTACTACGGTACAACTGCTTCAACTCTTGACAAACTCGACATCACCGAGGTTATCCACTGTTTGTACCCATAGCGTTCTTAGTTTCTTCGGCTATCGAGGCCGAACCAAGAAAGGAAGAGCCAAGGAAGCGTAGGGATGGACGTATGGTCACACGTCGTTGGGCGAACAGAATAACATTAAAGATAAATCCACATTACAGGCTAGCATACACCGCCCAAGAAAGAGCGGCTTCGAGTGCACTGGTGAAGAACCACACAGGACAGGTGTCCACAGGGACTTATGACGATACGGCAACGAATAAGACTTTGATAATTCTGTCTTGTGACTATTGCTACTGTAGGAGTCGTACATAAAACAATTACGGCTCCTCTTCCCGCAAAATACCGTAAAACTAAGTTATTCAGAACCATATTTTATATAAAAGGATGATACTTTCTGAGCAGCAAAAAATATATAACAATCTACAAGATATGACCAACGATATATTTTTCTGGAAATCTAGTTTAATTTACACAACTATATTTCTTTCAGTTAGATCGGTATTACTTCTGCAAAAATATGGAACTTTACAATCATTCTCACAAGACACTATAAAATGATTTGGTTTTCTTGCTTTTTGCAATTTCATAATACTATGCCTCAATTCCTAAAAACAATAAGCCTAAATTCCGCCTAGATTCCTACCATTACCCCCCTCTGCGGAGGCAGTGTGAGGCAAGTCGTGTTGCTAGACGGACCCGTGCTGCATTGCACGCGCGAGCAAGCGATATTCTATTTCGAACGCATAGCTCTGCGCGCTCGATCTTTTGCAGCGGGTGGTGCGGTGAGGGGTATAAAGCTCCGCCCACACGCGCGAGGTCATTGGCGTCGAGTGCAGCCTTAACACTACGATATTTCACGGCAATATTAAAATGAATCAAGAAAGATATCGAACTTCCTTATATGACATCTGATTCTAATTGTGATTATGATTCTTGGGATCATAGTGTAGCTCCAGTCTGCATTTCAATCCGATTAAATCTGATAAACAATAATTATCAATAATTATTTGGCTTATGATTAATCTCTTCCTTTTAAAGGTTTAATGGTCTGAGCTTTTGCATACTAAAATAATTAATAATAAAGTCCTTTTTATTGTTTCTAAAGATGATATTATACAACATAGATGATATTATATCTGAATTACTTCTGTCATTACATTTATTAAAATAACACAATACTTGAGAAATTCTGTTCTTATTTAGAAATGTATCCACCATGGTCTTCTACCGCCTTTGTAATTATTACTATGAGTATGAAGGTTGAAGGTTACTTAATATGTACATCTACGACGAGTAGACTCGATTGAGTTGGCGACATCAATTAACATCTACTGCTCGATTCCACTTTCATTTAACAAAATTAAAATAGTTATGCATGACTAGTGACTATTCTTTAAATTATCTACCACTCTCTTACCTGTTTTTGTTGGAATAAAATAGATAATAAAGAAACCACTAGCCCATTCAATTAGTATGCATTTCATTTGAAGTCTTCTCAATAATAATATATTTTAATATTTTTAACCCTAGGTTTGGGTCATCGCATGTACATGACATACACAATTCAGAAGTTAAGTTAATATTTATCTAATTAGTTTATATCAAATCGCTAATCTGTGACTGTCCACACTATGAATACCTATAGGGTATGGCTTAGGTGCAAACATATTATAATAGCCTGGTGGCTTATACTAAACAGTTTTGCGTTTGCAATTTACTGTTATACAAGTTGATATTTACTGATTCTCTGATGAAAATCTCTAGATTGGAATGTTAATTGGGATTGAATCAAGATACTGTGCTGAGTTACATGAACAGAAAAAGTAAGTGAATATTATTTAAACATAATATTTATATTCGGCAGTTCTTTATTCGTTTACAATCCTTTTAACCGTTTATTTTTTTTAGGACAGCAATATCATGCATGCCAACTGTTAAATCTAGCGAGAGCCCCATTATTGGCAGTTTGCTGGTGCCATTGGAGTGGCTGCGCGATTCTGATTAAGTCTCAATGATGGTCCTGGTCCTTTGAGTTTGGGTAGCCATGTACATATTATGACATCAAATTGTAATCTGATTTCAAGTGCCTCCTGCATTTTCACTAAGGCACGTTACAGGTTACTGCATCTAAATGATACCTATAACTTCTAAGAAACCAACCCGTACCAATACCTTACAACTGTAACAATTAACAAACAACAATGAGGCAAGACATTCCTTAACATCTCTTATGTTATGAGTGGTTCTAGTCCTTCAAATGAAGTGAAAGGGTTGATTTCGAATTTTGAATTACACGCAATGCGAATGCTTCTGATTTTAGCTTAGTGAAGATATGGATGCGCAAAACATACGATTATAATAGCCTAGTTTGGTTGTTTGGAAGATATCGCTCCTCAGCGATAAGACCGCTTGTTGTGCACCATAGTTTGAGTTATGTGCTTAATCTGTATGTTATTTTCGTTTTTATATTAACAAAGAATATTTGTACTGTATTATTTTATTAATCTTGATAAAATAAATTTTGTTTCATTCTAAGAGAATATTTATGGATCATATAAGTATAATGAACGAATGTTAAATCTGGTTCCTACCTAATACGTTAAACATGATACATTCGTTTTTTTTAAATGACACGCAGTATAAATTGTTTCCATACACCACGCACACTTGCGCACACGACGAGTCAAATCAGGGCTGAGCTGATAATTTGTGATTAAGCGGATATTCTGCAAGCAATGCGTGTTATACAAAAGCATCATTCATAAGAGATTATGGTCCTTTTCACAAAATATTATAAACACCAATATAACTAGATCCCGAAGTTACAGAAAATATACCAAATCGGAGGTCAGACCTAAACTGGTTTGTAAGCAACAACAGTCGGCACGGCATTATATCAACTATCCGCATGATAAATAAACTTTAAATTTGATACTATTAACTATAACAACTATTCCGCCAAACAGAACAATGAATGTGAGATTTTGATTCTTATTATTAAAATGTTAATTATTTTGTTAATGAATTGTTGATCAACAGCATGATTTGAATCTGTGATAAAGTCGCTGTTTGAAAGGATGTATCCTGGGTCACAACACAAATTGACCAGCAAATTTTAATTCAAAATGTCGTAAATGTTTATTAGTGCATGATTTTATTTAATTTATATCAAAGATTTGTCAGGCAACTAAATCTAAACACGTAGGTAAAGTACCTTGTCCCCTACATAATCAAATATAAATATCAAAATTAACATAACGTATAGGTACCTAAATATAGATTATAGTTAAACCTCTTGTTTAACTTAAACTTAGGTTTGAGCAGTTTGACCTGTTAGGTATGAGCAGGTATGGTAATGGCACCATTCATTAGACATTTAAGAGAATAATTGGAGAATTGCTGACACTTCACCTATAATTGAAAAAAATTCTACCGCTTTGGGCGTTAAAACTTGAGTTGAATGTCCTTTCACCTTTTATTATTTTCGACATGTTTAATGAAATATGTAGTTAGGTTGGTTTCAATATAATGAAATGTGAGACTTAATAAACACGAATTACGAATGTTTACTGAGACCTACCTGATTCATAAATGATTACTGATTACCTTTTATTATTCAGTACAGATAACTATATTTTCTGATGTGACAATCTTTGCCACTCTCTCATTCTTTTAACATAGAAATGTTGAATCTGTTTAGTAACGTCACATATAATCATGAGCGTAAAAGTAAAATCTTGAGCGTTGCGAGTGTTTCAAGGCACGTGAGTTGAAAACAAACTTTGCTGCTCTGGTAAAACACAAACATTTTTATCACATCAATTAGTGACAAATACTGGTTCTAAAACATAAAAATTTAAATATTTATATCATTCAAAACCATAACTTGAAATTCCATTCCACTTCTTACAGCTGCTATAGGGCTAATAAACACACTGTTTTTAAAGATTAAAGAGAGCTTTTTAATTCAGACTACCCTTTGTCGCAAAATATTAATAATCGTGAAAGTATGTATTTATATATCTGCTTTTTATAAACTATATTATGATACCTACTGACACTTGCAATCTCTTGTATATCAAAGAGCAAGAATGTTCAGTTAAAATGTATGTAGGTACTCACTCAATTGCCTATGTGCTCAGGTGAACCACTAACATTCGCCTGCTGAATACCTTTTTGGTAGAAATAATATAAATATGTGCTTCATGGTTGAAATAAAACATTAAATTGAATTAAATAAACCAAATAGTGTAGCTCTTTAGTTGTATGCGCGTAAATAAATTGACTTTTCGTATGTTAGAGATAAACATATGTTACTTTTGATGATGATAACAGTGCATGTGAATAAAAATTCCCAGCATGCTCCACCATGTCGTCAAGCTCACCATACTTATTAACCTATCGAATGAGCTAATGGATTTACGGATACTGGAAAGCGATATAATGTAAATGTATTACATACCTATACGAGGCCTGGATGTTAGTGAGATGACGATATGAGTTGTGCTGGTGTCCGACTTTATTACCTACATATAACATGAGTATCACATGATTATCCACCTGGTTTCTTGAGCTTAATAGTCGCCTCCAAACCTCCCCTTATAGCGACCCCATTCCTCACACAAAGTTTACCTTAAGTTCATATTAGCCTCACTGGATCACTGTTCACTCTGAGTACTGATAACGTTGGTCACAATATACCAGAGACATATCATTATTCTAATAACACCATAAGAACGTTCTTGACTTGATCTAAAAGCAAGTATCACTGCCGCGTCGATCTGTTCGCACACAACCTCCTTTTTCCTACTGTCGTTCTCATCTACCCTCTCAACTTCCCTCAAAAAATCCCAATAACCTAGAAGCGGTTACTTAAGTTAAACGTGACTACTAGCGCCATCTACTCCATGACGTTGGCAAATATTAGCTGGTTCGCAATACGTTCGCGACAGCCCCAGGGCCTGAGTCGTTTAGATGGTAAGAGACCGGATGGTCTTACGCTTGTTCCTTGGGCGAAAGGCCGCAGCTTGCTTTGGGATGCCACGTGTGTGAGTACTTTTGCTCCTACTCATCTCGCGCACACGGTGAACAAAGCAGGCGCAGCGGCTGAAAGTGCGGCCAAGTTAAAACATAGCAAATACGCCAACCTCGAGCAAGTGTATGATTTTGTCCCGGTTGCCGTTGAGACGGCGGGGCCTTGGTGTGCCGAGGCCAAAGCCTTTATCAAGAGCATAGGGCTTCGGCTGAAAGAAAGGGGCTGCGACCCTCGCTCTGGTTCTTTCCTGGTCCAGCAGATATCACTGGCCATTCAGCGAGGCAATGCCGCCGGTATTTTTGGCACTTTTGGTCCGGGTGAAAATCAGAGTGGGGGGTAGGTTTCTATTTGTTTATTGCTTTTTGTTATATAGATACTAGGTAAACCGTTGACGAAACGTGTTGTGGATATATATTTTGTAGGATGGGTGCATATTACGATGACGAAGCGTGTTGTGGATGTTTTTTTTTTTTTTGCTTGTATATATTGACGAAGCCTGCGTCGTGGATCTGACATCTGTCTTGATATGATTTTAATTGTATTTTTAATAAATTTTTGAGTCTGTATTTTAAATGTACCTTATATACTAACATACATATCAACTTCATAAACTTAAAAACTAATCACTATTTTGACGACAAAACAGCGTGGGTCCGTTGAATCGTCTTTGTTTTTTAATACTACGTCGGTGGCAAACAAGCATACCGCCCGCCTGATGGTAAGCAGTCTCCGTAGCCTATGTACGCCTGCAACTCCAGAGGAGTCACATGCGCGTTGCCGACCCTAGCATTCCCCCCCTCGTTGAGCTCTGGCAACCTTACTCACCGGCAGGAACACAACACTATGAGTAGGGTCTAGTGTTATTTGGCTGCGGTTTTCTAAGGTGGAGGTACTTCCCCAGTTGGGCTCTGCTCTAGATCTGGAATGACATCCACTGGCTGTGCCCTACCACACAAAGCGAGATGACATTCACTATGCCCATACCTCTCTTTTGGACGTAGTTTAAGGACGTACCCGGGTCCCCGGGTCTGCTCTAGTGTTGGATTCGGCAGTTTGCCCCGGAAACTCCGAAATACGACACCCTTCGGCCAGAAGTCGGCGCACGTGATGCTCCCCTGGAAGGAGAAAAGGAGCTGTGGTCTAAGGGGCTTTGAAAGAATCGATTTTAAACTCTCGTGAGTCATAGATACTAATGTTTTAACTCTCATACACGGTTTAACTCTGTCTGTGTGTGTGTGTGTGGTGTGGTTTATTAGTGCTTGAAAATGAAGACCTAATCTCTCCGAAACATGTCGCGTGAATAACTGAAAATATACGAATCAAACACAATCCTGACATGCCTATTAATTAATGAAAATACATACTAAAATATATAATAATAATATAGCAGCCCGCGGCGCTATATCTGCCGACGATAGCTCAATGGAGAAGGCACCGGGCTGTCGCCACCACTCCTACTGCCAAGACCGTGACCACGGCCCTCTACGTCGCCGCGTGAAGAGGGGCGAATACGATGCGCGAGGAGATAGCTAAATAAACTACTGTTTCGCACAAACTGACTTTTATTACACGCGATACAAAGGTATAAAAATACTCCTACAATCCCTACTACGCGATTGAACCGCTTCTGGTTCTCTTCCGGTTGGCTTCTTCTTGGTTTTCTTGAGGCTTCTTGTTGCTGGATCACTCGACGACTGACTACGATTTCTCTCCGTTCCTTCCTCGCTTATATACGAATCTCGTAGAAAAGGAACACCCTTACGATAAGGAGATAAGACGCGTTTCGATTCGTTCTGAATCAAGCCCTCTGATTGGTCGGTTACTTGATTCGGCTTTGTTCGGGTTAAATCGTGTTATCTCGTTATCGTTTACATCACTATAATTCTCACAAATATCTAATTATTGACTTAAATATTGCATAACACGCTAACTCGGTTACTAGGTCAGTGAAACAAAACAATAACACCTGTCCGACTTGCTTACTTCACGAATACAAAGCCTATTGTTCGCCCGCGCTCGGAACAATAGCCCGTTTCTCGACGGTTTACGGTATGCTATTATCTAATAGCTAGGATTACGATAACATGACCTATATTAGGGTGTTAAGCAATTCACGCTCTACGATTATACGTAACATTCATTTGTCTAATTAAAGTAATTACTGCGATAATAACCTAAATATGTGCGTCTCATAGTACAATTGAGCGTAATCGAATTCTGTACGGGAAATTGACTGACCAATCACGATCGAGATTTTCTGTCTCGCTGTTTTTTACCTTTCCTTGTCTTTATTTGCATGTGATTGGCTATAATTATGAACCAATGAATAAGTTTTCTTTATTTTCTTATTCCTTCGTTCATCTCGCTCTTCGAATAAGGAATTGGGATTTAGGGTTTGCGTGACCTAAATATCGAATAATATCTGATATAACGAACGATTACATAATTCTTATGTCTAATAACAATCTAATTATATATTTGCCCTACCTAACGGATAAAATCTTTATTTCGAATACAGCCTTAATCGTATTTCAACTTAACTAATCTTAGCGTCATCTAAGTTTTCAGTCGCGTCGCTAACATTTTGTCCCCGCAGTCGAAGACTCCTGTTGCATGGGTTGCGACGCGATGACCGCCAGTCTGCAGCTCGGCCTGCGTAGCGTCCCGTGCCTCGTCCTGACGTCTGCGGAGCGGACCCGTCCATCGGGGCCTGGATAGACGACCTCGACGACTCCTTTGGGCCATACGCTGCGAGGTCCATTGGGTTCAGCGATGATGACCACGTCTCCCGGCTGGATCTGTCGTCCTCCCTCGTCGGACGATTTACGTGGTGCTAACAGTGGGAAGTACTCTTTCGTCCAGCGCCGCCAGAAGTGGTCTGCGAGCGCCTGTGCAACCTTCCACTGCTTCTTGTCGTTCTCTTCGTAGACTCCGATCATAGGTAGGTTTGCGTTGTGCAGTAGTAGAAAGTGTGCCGGTGTAAGACTTTCCTCGGATTGCGGGTCGACGTTAACGTGTGTGAGAGGTCTTCTATTAACGATATTCTCGATCTCTGCTAATAGTGTTTCGAAGACTTCTGTTCGCGGTGCTCTTGTATGGAATGTGTACGCCATTGCCGTCTTCACGGTACGCACCATGCGTTCCCAAGCTCCGCCTGCAGAGGGATTACCAGGCGGGATGAACTTCCATTCCATCCGATGATGTAGACCGTAAGCACGTAGCTGTGGTAGCCACTGCTTATATGCTTCTCGTAGCTCCGTTGATGCCGCCTTGAAGCATGTCGCGTTGTCGCTGTACATCGTGTGTGGCCATCCTCGTCGCGCAGCGAATCGTCGTAGGGCGAGTAGCGCGCTGTCCGTCGACAAACTATGCACGCTTTCCAGATGGATGGCTCTGGTGACTAGGCATGTGTATAAACAGACCCAGCGTTTTTCCCTTCGCCGGCCTATTGTCACGTACATGGGGCCTAGATAGTCTTGCGCGGTATAGGTAAACGGTCGTTGATAAGCCTGTAGTCGCTCGGGGGGTAGGTCTCCGAAGGGCTGCGCTCGCGGTGAAGCTCGACGTAGCTTGCAAAGTGCGCAGTCTCTCGCTACAGCTTTCACTATCGGTCGTAGATGCAAAATCCAATAATCTTGACGTAACTGATTTATCACGGCTTCGTTGTGTATGTGCGCTGATCGTCTGTGGGCTCTCTGAATCAGCAATCGAGTAAATGAGTCTCTGCCGTCCAGTATTATCGGATGTAGTGACGTGTAGAGTACTGGAGCGTTGCCCAATCTCGTTTTCATACGTAGCACGCCGTCGTCGCATAACTCTGGTGCTAGCGTATATAACTTCGATTTCCTGTCGATTTCGCGTCCGATGTGCAGAGTACGTATTTCGTCTGGAAAGCTTCTCCGTTGACTATTCTGTATCCACATATGCTCTGCTCGCTTAATGTGTTGCACTTGTAGCTGTAGTCCCCTATTCTTGGATTTCAGCTTATCGATGAAAAGTAGCACGTATGCTGTCGAATTAATCAATCGATCGTAATTACTGAAGCGACGTATATCGGGTAATACGCTTGATGGCTCCATTTTCGATGTCGTAGTCGATAAAACGATTCCTGACTTGACTTTCAGCTTCCTTTCAGGGAGATCTTCGGTGCGGTTTACTGTGATATCTCGGCTCGGCCACTCCACCTCGGCTAGGTAGAGAAACTGCGGTCCTTTGTACCAATCATCCTGTATGTCGATCCTCCTTGTAGGCTTGCCTCGTGTAGCATGGTCTGCCGGATTAAGATCGGTCGGTACATATCTCCATGCTTGACGATTCGATTTCTCGGTGATCTCGGCTAATCGATGTGATACGAATGGCTTATAATTTCGTGCGTCGTCTTTGATCCATCCTAATAGGACTCTTGAATCCGTCCAATAAATCACTTCGTCGATGTCGTATCGTTGCTCGTTGCAAATTGTTTCTGCTAACCGTACTCCGATGACTGCCGCTGTTAGCTCCAATTTCGGTACGGATAGCACCTTCAGTGGACAAACTCTGCTTTTGCCCGCTGCTAAACTTACTCGAACCTCTTGCTCTGAGTTTTCTATGCGCCAATATGCTGCAGCGCAATATGCTTCCGTTGACGCGTCGGTGAAAATATGCAGAGTATATTTCGTAGCAGCTCTCGGTGTCTCGTACTGTCGCGGTATGCGTAGCGTAGCTACATGTTTCAGTGCATTCAGCCACTGAAAAAAGTCTTCACCTTCTTGGTGCGGTAGCGGTGCGTCCCAATCCGTTCCTTTTGACCAAACTCGCTGAAATATTATCTTCGCGCTTATCACGAATTGAGCGATAAGTCCCATCGGGTCGTAGATTGACATAATCGCGCTGAGTAACTCTCGTTTCGTCGGTGATCGCTCGTGATTCTTTACTGCGTCCGGTACGCGCAGCATCTTCGTATTGTATCCTAGAGTATCGGTGCTAGGATCCCAAGTCATTCCTAGAACGGTCTGTTGCTTCTCGCCTAGATGCGTCGGTTCTTGTGCGTGAAGCTCTGGCTCGATGCTCGCTAACAGTCGCTCGCTGTTGCTCGCGTAGCCTCGTAGGTGAAAGTTTCCCTCGGCGTGAGAGTCTCGTACCTGCGATGACACTCTCAGTAGCTCGTCTTCAGTCTTGTAGGACGCCACATAATCATCCATGTAATGATTATTGTGTATATCGTAGACCGCCTCTGGATACTTGTCCTCGTTGTCGGTTGCGTTACGATTGCGCACTGAATGCGCGAGAAACGGTGACGATACGTTTCCGAAACAAACTCTGTTTAGTTTGTAGACTTGCGGCTCCATGTCTCTTCTCGTACCTCGCCACAAGAATAGCTGGCTCTGCTGGTCTTCGGCTCGAATCTGGATTTGCAGAAACATCTCCTGTATATCTGCTACTACTGCGAAGCTCCATTCGCGAAACCTCAGTAGTATACCCAGTAGGCTTTTTAGCAGGTCTGGTCCCGCTAAAATATAGTCGTTCAGACTATTTCCTTGACTTTTCGCGGCACAATCGAATACGGCTCTTCCTTTGCCTTTATTCAAATTAAAAACACTAAAGTGCGGCAAAAACCAAGTCTTATCGGTTTGCGGTGGTTCCATAATACGCTCGGCATATCCTTTTTTCAGCAACTTCTGAATCTGGGCTTCGTAGTCCTCCGCGAAGTCCTTGTCGCGACGCATTCTCGTTTCCAAGCTATGTAATCTTGAACGCGCCATAGCGTAGCTCGGTGGTAGCTTCACGTCGTCTGACGCCCATAGCTGACCAACCTCGTAGCGATTTCCAACTTTTCTCACGGTTTTATTAAATATATCGATGGCTCGTTGATCGCTCGGACTCACGTTCTCCTTTTGCGTTACGCCTAACGCCTCGATCGACCAATGTTTCTTCACTTGCTCGTTGAGATCTTCATCCCCCATACGGCAGTGTAGCACGGTTTGCTCGTTCGTACGAATGATGCGTGGCATTCTACCGAAAAACGCCCAACCTAGTGGTGTTTTCATAGCGCACGGCTCGTTCTCGCCGCCCTGCCTGATTTCCGTCGGTGTAATCAAGTGACTATAATCACCTCCGATTAACATCTGTGGTACGCCTGTTCCGACGTAGCATTCGTCGCCTAAGTCCGCCAGATGTTTATATTTGAGTAGTTGCTCCTTATTGAGCGACTGTGACCTGATTCCTAGGCCATCTACGGTCTTGACGGTAATCTCATGTTCGGTACCTCCTTTCGCCGGTCTCACGGTGGCCTTAACAGTCTGTGTTATCGACGTGTGCTTGAGATTCCTTATTCCTCGAATACATAACGGCTCGTCTTGACCCACTGCACCTATCTCATCAGCAACATCTTGATCGATCATCGACAATGTCGATCCGTCGTCGATAAAAGCGAAAATATGCGCTGTTCCTTGCGGGCCTGTTACCGTTACAGGCAACACTTTCAACAACACGTTGTAGTTCGGGGTCGATGACACGTAGACTCGTGGGTCGTTGTCCTCTCGTTGCGTAACTTGCGTAGATTGCGTCTCTTGTGCCGCCGTCGGCTCGATCGATGCCGTAGTAACTCGCGCTACGGCCGCTCGTTGCGTAGCATGAGTCATCGCCATCGCGGTATTATCACGGAGCTCCTGCGTCGTCTCCGCGTGGAGCAGACGATGATGCACGTGCGGACAGCCTGCCACACCGCACCCTTTCGCCTTGCACTGTATTTTGAGGTGCTTCGCGTCCATGCACCTATAGCATATACGGTTGAGTTTTGCCCACTCCCATCTTGCGCCTATGCTTTGTGCGGCTAGCTTGCGACATTCCGGCGTTGAATGATTGCCGCCGCAATACAGGCACGTCGACTTCGATGTACTGGCTTGACGCGTCGCATACGTCACCTTCTGTGCTGTGGCGTATCGACCTCCGGTTGTGGTAGCGGGAATCGGATAACGCGGCGCGGATGTATTCGTACGAGTGCCGGTCGCGCGCGCGTTCAGTGCTGCTGACGGTACCTGCGCACGCCTCGGGGCTGCGCGGGCATGACAAAACGCCATTTCTTGTTCACTTTCCTCCATCAGAAAGTCAGCAAGTTGCAGGATCTCAGGTTCGTCGGTATCACGATGATTGCGTGCGTAGTCGCACCACCTGCTTCGAATATGGGGCGATAACCGGTCCGTTACTTCGCGAATCAGCAACGGGTTGTCGGCGTAGTGTCTCCGATCTATATCCATAATAGTGGACACTATGTTCATAATTTTGATTGCGAAGCTGTTGAGATCGTTCGCTGTAGGTCCCAACGCTGGCAGCTTGCGCAAATCTTCGATTGCTCTGTCTAGCAATACTTCGCTCCGACCAAATTGCTTTTTCAGTATTCGTATAATCATATCTGGACGAGTTGCGGTCGATAGGACGTGTGACACACATGTCTTCGCGTCCCCGCGTAGCGCCATACGCAGTCTAGCGACGTTCTCGTAGTCGGTAAACTTATATCTTCTCGATGTCTCGGTGTACGTGTTGTAGAAACTTCGCCACTCACTCACATCTCCGTAGAAGTGAGGAAGTTCGAAGATATCCTTCGGTGCCGGTCGAGCCGCCATTTGCATCTTCTCGAATAACTGCAACATAGACTCCGCTACGGTTCCTTCCTGAGTGCGCTGTGTACGCTCCGTGTGCGGCGTACGGGGCTCGATCGGTGGCGATAACGATCGCCGACGGTCCTCGCGGCTCGGTGAGCGACGTCGAATATGCCTCTCTTCCCGCGTGGAGCGCCTTGGAGTCTCGTAATCCGGTGGGGGCTCGTTGGCTAACCTCTTCTTGGACTTGACGGGCTCGGTTAGCGTCTTGTCCTGCGATTCGTCGATCCATGTCAGGATGCGCTGGTGTTGCGGTCCGATTTCGCTCCTATCGGATGCCGCGTCGGATTCACTGGCTTCTGCACGAATTTGCAGCTTCTGGGCTTCCAACCTCTTCTTCACTAACTCGGCTTCTAACTGCAGCTCCTTCTTCTGTATCTCCGCTAGCCGCTCGCTCGCCTCCAGCTCGGCTTGCGAGAGTCTGGCCTCGATGACGGTACTCGCTTGTGAGCGCACGGACTGCGCACGGGTGTGCACGTGCGGAGTGCTCGCCTCCTTTGGAGTATCCTTCGGTCGTTGCGATGTGGTAACGTCTTTAACCACTGTCTTCGAATGACGTAACGGGATCGGTGTAGGTCTCGCAAGACGTCGCAGGCGTTTGTTCAGGTCCCTTCGCCATAGCAACATCGTATCTTGCGAGGGAGACCTCGGTGGTCTCTGGTAGACGTCGTCGATCGATAATGTAGCCGCTGCGCCTAACGGTTCCGCGCTAGCAGCTCGATGGGTGACCGCTGCCGCGTCGGCCGACTCGCCAGGGGGGAGGGGAGGGCGCTCCGCGTCGGCGTCCTCAGTCCTCTCAGCGTGTTCGCGGGCAACCTCACGATGTTGGGCCGCCGCCGCGCCTTCGTCTAGGAAACGCTGCCTGTCTTCGTCGCTCTGTACCGACGTAGCCTTCTTGGTCCGAATTATCGGCATCTTGACGATGTCGCACGATGGGGTTCTTCACGCAGAGTAGAAGCTGATCTCGACGGTCTTGATGGGCTGACAGTTAATCCGGTGCTCGAAGGACCAGGAAAATATAGCAGCCCGCGGCGCTATATCTGCCGACGATAGCTCAATGGAGAAGGCACCGGGCTGTCGCCACCACTCCTACTGCCAAGACCGTGACCACGGCCCTCTACGTCGCCGCGTGAAGAGGGGCGAATACGATGCGCGAGGAGATAGCTAAATAAACTACTGTTTCGCACAAACTGACTTTTATTACACGCGATACAAAGGTATAAAAATACTCCTACAATCCCTACTACGCGATTGAACCGCTTCTGGTTCTCTTCCGGTTGGCTTCTTCTTGGTTTTCTTGAGGCTTCTTGTTGCTGGATCACTCGACGACTGACTACGATTTCTCTCCGTTCCTTCCTCGCTTATATACGAATCTCGTAGAAAAGGAACACCCTTACGATAAGGAGATAAGACGCGTTTCGATTCGTTCTGAATCAAGCCCTCTGATTGGTCGGTTACTTGATTCGGCTTTGTTCGGGTTAAATCGTGTTATCTCGTTATCGTTTACATCACTATAATTCTCACAAATATCTAATTATTGACTTAAATATTGCATAACACGCTAACTCGGTTACTAGGTCAGTGAAACAAAACAATAACACCTGTCCGACTTGCTTACTTCACGAATACAAAGCCTATTGTTCGCCCGCGCTCGGAACAATAGCCCGTTTCTCGACGGTTTACGGTATGCTATTATCTAATAGCTAGGATTACGATAACATGACCTATATTAGGGTGTTAAGCAATTCACGCTCTACGATTATACGTAACATTCATTTGTCTAATTAAAGTAATTACTGCGATAATAACCTAAATATGTGCGTCTCATAGTACAATTGAGCGTAATCGAATTCTGTACGGGAAATTGACTGACCAATCACGATCGAGATTTTCTGTCTCGCTGTTTTTTACCTTTCCTTGTCTTTATTTGCATGTGATTGGCTATAATTATGAACCAATGAATAAGTTTTCTTTATTTTCTTATTCCTTCGTTCATCTCGCTCTTCGAATAAGGAATTGGGATTTAGGGTTTGCGTGACCTAAATATCGAATAATATCTGATATAACGAACGATTACATAATTCTTATGTCTAATAACAATCTAATTATATATTTGCCCTACCTAACGGATAAAATCTTTATTTCGAATACAGCCTTAATCGTATTTCAACTTAACTAATCTTAGCGTCATCTAAGTTTTCAGTCGCGTCGCTAACAAATAATATATAATAATTCAGCCTATATACGTCCCACTGCTGGGCACAGGCCTCCTCTCATGCGCGAGAGGGCTCGGGCTATAGTCCCCACGCTAGCCCAATGCGGATTGGGGACTTCACATACACCTTTGAATTTCTTCGCAGATGCATGCAGGTTTCCTCACGATGTTTTCCTTCACCGAAAAGCTAGTGGCAAATATCAAAAACTATAAAATATATCTAAATAAAAACTAATCCGAAATATATCAGAACTTAAATTTAAATATAAACTAAATATGTATAAAATAACTACCTATTGGCTACCGGGCCGCCCCCGATGCAAAGGTGCCCATCGCTGCATTGCCGCGTTGGATTGCGATGGATAGCCTTTGCTTCAGGAAAAACCCAGAGCGGGGGTCAAGGCCCCTTTCTAACAGGCGACGACCCAGATCCCGGAGGAAGGACTTACCCTCAGCGCACCAGCACCCCGAATTGAATTAAACCGTATTATTAGCTTATACATATTTGAAAAAACGTGGTTTGCAGTTAGATATTACTTCTATTATTAGCGAACCCGTTAACGAACTTGGCATTCTTTCACATTTATGTTTTTTGTGGGATAATCCGTTAAATTACCTAACTTAAGATAAAATTAAATTAGTTACAGACAGAAAACTATGATTGCAATGAAAAGCCGACATTTTCTAGCAAGATTTTCAATAATTCTGAGGCCAATTCGAACGTACACTGACAAACATAGGTCAATTCGAGCGTTCATTTCGCTCAGACTTGACCGAACAAGTATAGGTGCGAGCGAGACGCCTGCGCAAAAAACAGCTAACTGATAATTTCAATATCATTGTAATATCGGTGAGATGTCAGTTCAAATTTGTCTGTGTATCAATTTTACTTTAGGTAAATTTATTGTTGGAAACAACTTTACCTATTTCATTATTCATGGCTCAGTAAATAATATTCTACGAGAATTTATTACACTGAAATAGATTCCGACAGACTAAGGATTAAGATATTCTTTTCTGAATAAAATTGTGGGTTGGGTTAAGTTTTATGTTTATTGACATATTTATAGTTTTCAGCGGCTGTGGCACGGTCGTATTTTTATCACTTGTCACTATGTCTGTCACGTTCCAACAAGTACGTAAGTGCGAAAGTGACAGGCATAGTGACAAGTGTGCAAAGCACAGGTGTGTCATGTAGCGTTTGACATTGACAGTCAGTTTTGTGATGACCACTGACCAAGTGACCAACATAATATGTGACCGCAGCCGGCAAAACTTTCCACTTTGTCGCTGTGCCCAGTGGCACCAATAGCTTTTTGGCTCATTTTTTTATGGTAGAGGAGGCAAACGAGCAGACGGATCACCTGATGGTAAGCGATTACCGCCGCCCATGGACACCTGCAACACCAGAGGGGTTGTAAGTGCGTTGCCGGCATTTAAGATGGGAGTACGCTCTTTTCTTGATGGTTTGAAGGTCGTATCGGTCCGGAAATACCGCAGGCGACAGTTCATTCCACAGTTTCGCTGTGCGAGGCAGAAAGTTCCTGGAAAAATGCACAGTTGAGGACTGCCAACCATCTAAGTGGTGAGGATGGAAATGTTGTCGCGTAGGGCGATGGCGAAAAGAAGCGGCAGGGATTAATCCGAACAATTCCTCGGAGCACTCCCCGTTGTACATGCGATAGAAAATGCAGAGCGAGGCCACATTTCTAAAATTATTTCATAAAACAAGTTACAGGATATAGCGGAAATTACAGTATTAGCATACAGTTCAGTACCCCTAGTGTAAATATTTTCGACAGCGAAACGTGACGTACGCGTTTGCGTTAAGTGTCATTTTGTATGAGATTTTTGACTTTCCAAAACGTCCCGCTTGGCGCGCTGTTTAAAAACCCATACAAAATGAGACTTAACGCAAACGCGTACGTCACGTTTCGCTATCGACTAAATTTACACTAGGGGTACAGATGGGGATGGGGATGGGGGGGATGGGATGAGGGGGGGGGGAAGGATATAGACATATAATTACAATTTATCGCTAGAAAGGTAAGATGTACAAAAAGGTAAAATAAACAGTAACAACATTTAGCATTAACTTTACAGAGTTGCGTACGCTAGTAATTAAACAAAGTCTAAACGGGCTAACAATACAATACAATACAAATACACTTTATTGCACACCTCAATACAAAAACAGTACAAATAATACAACACGTAAAGAAGAGGTAAACAACAGGCGGTCTTATCGCTAAAAAGCGATCTCTTCCAGACAACCTTTAGGTAGCGGAATTTAAAAAAAATATGTTATGTCAGTAGATGTTCCAGATGCAATAAAAGAAATCTAACACAGAATAAACACAAAACTTAACAATATATCATATACAAATATAAATAAAAAAAATATATAAATACATATACATACATATATTAAAATACATATTATATATATATAATAAATGCCAGCTATAAGTATGAAAAAGGAAGCATTTATTTTGTTGTTACAATACTTATATCTTTGCGTAGGTGTTCTTATTTTTCTCAGCGAACGTAATGATGAATAAGCTGCTTTAGGAGAAACTAGTTTTCAACGGGCTTTCCTTATATTGTAGATTGAGGGGAAGTTCTCAGCACCATTTACACAAATACAAATACAAATTGTTTATTTAACAAATATAAGTTTGTGTTACATGTTATACTGACCTCCACACTAGGCATAGCCTGTCACGTAGAGGAAATAATAAGATTAACATAGTGTAAGCATTAGCGGCTAGTAGCAACAGTAAGTACTTATTCTAAAGGTAATACATATAATTAATTTAAGTAGCAATTAAAAACAGATAAGACTTATGACCTAGGTAAGTAACATGCTAAGAAAAAGTAAGTTGTATTATAGCACAAGCGTGTGTGTGTGTGTGTGTGTGTGTGTGTGTGTGTGTGTGTGTGTGTGTGTGTGTGTGTGTGTGTGCGTGTGTGTGTTAGTGTGTGTGTGTGTGTATTTAGGTCTCGTTAGGATGTCGTCTTTAATAGATTTTCGGTGTCTACATAAGATAGGCTTATCATGTTTTAAGTATTTGTATTTGAAGTACTCACTTCTGCTGATATTCCGATAATTAGTTAATATTTTTTCCAGCCCTTATTTTATGAACTGCAACTTTGTAACGGGGTTTGATAATCTGTCTATTCGCTAACCCCCTTATTCATAAACGTGTACTAAAGTTACGATGCCGCTGATCATCGTTTGTCCCTTTCCGACGTATTAGTATGATGGAAAGGGACAAACACCCTCAACACAAGCCTTATTGAGCTTACTCTGGGACTTAGTCAATTTGTGTAATGATGTCCTATAATATTTATTTTATCAGCGGCATCGTAACTTTAGTACACGTTTATGAATAAGGGGGTATGTATATAGTGTGGTTCCTGTAACAGGAGCAAAAAATTAAACTGTAGGCTGTACTCCTCAAACTGACCAATCTTCGTTCAGCAACTTTTAAAAAAACTTTATTTTTATAACACTTTAACGTTTATTTTACGACGCAAAGTATTGTATTTTTTTAAAAGGAAAGAATAGCTTTGCGATCGTAAAGAAATAACGGTACTTTTTCTATAAAATTATATTTCGGAAGGAACGGATAAATATATGCATTTCTATCTTTCGTTCCTACTCCTATTTACCTTCTATTCGTTTTATATTTAGTAAGTAGATGTAAATTTGATTTATAAAAATTATAATATTGTAATGATTGAAACAACCATTCAATATGTGACGTATCTTTCTTTCTTCCTAGCGTTGTCCCGGCATATTGCCACGGCTCAAGGGAGCCTGGGGTCCGCTTTGACAACTAATCCCAAGATTTGGCGTAGGCACTAGTTTTTACGAATGCGACTGCCATCTCACCTTCCAACCCAGAGGGTAAAACTAGGCCTTGTTGGGATTATTCCGGTTTCCTCACGATGTTTTCCTTCACCGAAAAGCGACTGGTAAATATCAAATAACATTTCGTACATAAGTTCCGAAAAACTCATTGGTACGAGCCGGGGTTTGAACCCGCGACCTCCGGATTGCAAGTCGCATGCTCTTACCGTTAGGCCACCAGCGCTTTTTATTTAATATGTGACGTATATCTTTTGTTAATGCATGATAACTTGTGTATTATATATATATTCTATCTGTAAGTGAACTGCAGTGCCCGCTCAGGGTTGTCTTGAGACATAATTTATTAAAAAGACCTACTGTACACACAAAACTGGAACTGTACTGGATTTAATTCGTGTAGCTACCGCTGACCTGGCGCTAGTTACGCACGCTTAATGCCGCACCACGATACGATCCGACCGGACCGGTATAGACTGGACGTTCGTTTCGTCCGTGCAATTTTATTTAAACTTAGTGTTAAGTATGTTCGTCATGTTTATTTTATGTTTCTTTCCTTTTTTCTGTTACCTTCCGTGATTATTTCGCAGTCGATCAGCGCTGGAAGTCGCCAGCAACATGCTGAGATGAGGCCATTTCGTGACACTTTACTCTCACTATGTTCTCTTTTATGTCTGTCTATTACTGTTTGTGTGTTTATGAATAAAACAAATTATATTTCTATTTTTAAAACAAGGAAATAAATGAAATGAAATGAACCGGTTTCCGGTAAAGTGACGATATTATTATGTATTGTTGACATATCTTAGTTATTACATTTTAAATTTGTAACAATTTTTATGTTGATTGACATTTTATTTGCTTGATATGATATTTAAATCTTATTGACATGATACAAATTTCAGTTAATATTATACATTATATTCTTCAATACTTTTAATTAATATCATCATCTTGGGATCACTAATTAAGCTTTAATTTCTTCAATATAATATAATTTTTTATTTTTTATTTTAAGCACAATATTTTATTGTTATGAATGAATAAAGAATAAAGAAAGAATTCCACTAATTAAATCTTAAAAAATCACTTTGATTTTGATGTCAATCGCATTATAGATTTAGCTATTTAAAAAAAAAATTTTTTTTGGATAGCACATTTAGAAAAAAAAGGAAAACCTATAAACCTAGTTTTTCATTATGTCAATAGCATACTAAATCATGGAAAATGGAACGTAGTTGAAGTGGATAAACATTATTATCTTTTTGTATGATCGAGTACTTGGTATATTTCCCTCTTAAAGCGTGACATGCAAACAAACACACTGATGACAGCGTTTATAACAATTAAAAATAATATTTAATTTGTATGAAAAAGAGAAAATCTAAAGTATATAAAATACTTAAAGAAAGATGTCTCATGGGGTGTCCTTTGTTCCTTGGAGCTTGGGACGGATGTTAGTGTGGGATGCTACCTGCGTAGACACACTGGCACCGTCCCACCTCCAACGGACTAATGTAAAAGCGGGCGCAGCGGCGGAAAGCGTCGAAATTTTGAAATGTAATAAATATAAGAGCCTCGGTAGAGAGTACCATTTTGTACCATTTGGCGTTGAAACTCTAGGTCCATGGGGTCTCAGCGCGCACAAGTTTTTTGGAGAAATCACGAAACGTCTGGTTGACGTAACTGGTGACCGAAGAGCTGGCGGCTTCCTCGGACATCGTATCAGTATTGCGAATATTGCGATACAACGAGGAAATGCCGCCAGCATCCTTGGTATAATGCCTCAAGGGTCTATTTTAGATATAAGCTAGTTATAGTAATCATCTGTATATATCCATTATGTATATTGTTATTGTAAATAAAAAACCAAAAATTCTTTATTCCCAGAGGGAAAAGAAAAGTATTGATATTTTAAAAAGTTGATATTTAGTGAAAAGTTATATCGTTTGAGTACAATATATGGTTTAATTATTTGCTCGTGTTACAGGAAACACACAGTATATGAACAGAATAATTCGTAATCACGGGTAGGTAATGTTTATACAAGGCAAACGCGTGCTGTCATGCGAACGATGGATTAAACTACATGTGAAGTGTTTGTTCTAACACAGTGCAAAGACAGAATGTTGTATGAGACTATCAGGCCAATTCGTAAGATCTTATTGGGATCATAGCGGAATCGAAATAAACGGCAATGTTGACATGTCGTTTAGTTATAGATCTTAATTATTCTTCAAATCGGGCCGTATCTCTATTTTAAGATTTTTATAATGTAATGTTTACTCAGTTGGTTTGGACAGTCCTTAAGAACCGTGAGATTGAAGACCTTGTGGCTGAACCTAACATCATGGGAGAAAGTAAAGCCCACAGACTCCGTTGGTTGGGCCACCTTGAGAGAATGGACGAAGATCGGAACGTAAAAAGAGCGTACCTGGGTCACCTAGCAGAAGGACGTCCTATCGGACGCCCTAGGTATTGCTGGAGCGACATGGTGGAGGCGGATCTGCGCGAGCTTCGAGTCGACAATTGGCGAGAGGTCGCACAGGACCGAGGAAAGTGGCGCTGTCTTGTGTCGGAGGCCAAATCTCATTTTGGGTCGCTGAGCCAACGGAGTAAGTAAGTAATGTTTACCCAGGTATAGTCTGTTGTATTATATCATTATCTAATACCCACAGTACATACAAGCGTTATCGAGCTTACTGTCTTACTGAATTTCATCTTCACACGCAGACGAACTTTACGCCCTTTTCTCACTGCACAGTATTGAACAAGTCTATTGAAAGTGTTTGCAATGCAATCGCCTCAACTGGCTCGTTTTCACGTCGACAGACAGGGTGCAATCTGCTTTAAAGCAAGCTTTCACAGAAACTAAAGAAGTCTTGACACGTAAGCTATTTCGCGAAAAAATTATCAGTTTACACTACTAGAGGCTGAAATCAACTACATTAAGTATTTCAATAGTGTTATACGATCAAAATAAACTACATTAAACCTTAAGATTTACTATTATAATAAAATTAATAGGTACGGTCACGTCTGAAAATATCAATACGAAAAAAGTGACAAATATATGTATACCTAGACGACTTTATTACCCATACATTAAGGTAGTGTATCATGATCGCCGCGTTGCCACGTTTACCGGCGATGGACAAGATCTGCGTCAGGGTCGACCCGGAGCCAGGGTCATGACCATTCTCCCGCAAGCGGCCCTGTGGGTCATGTGAGAAATATTACCTCTCAAACGTTACCTAATTTTATTACTCGTTCTTGTACCGCGTCGGTGGCAAAAAAGCCTCGGGCTGGAGGCTGATGTTAAGCGATTAGGGCTGTGACCTGTGACGTGCACGTTGTTGACAGTTTAAAAATAACAACGGGCTGCACTCCGGGAGTGCCGGCAGAAGTGAAAACTTGAATATTAACGTGTCTATTTCTGATATTTTGGAATGGTTAGGAAATAATTTTGCACGAATTTCTTTAATTATCAGTATAAAAGTACTATCATTTATGAGGTAAAATACAATATTCATTTATTGCGCCATGCATCGTACACAAACATGACAATTTATATTACATTAAAAATTGAACACTTCAGAACTATTACAATTCAATGACATTGTAATAGTTCAGATCAGGTCACGTGTCCGTCTTACGAATTTTCAGTCTGCCGAATCTGTCGGTCACGTGACCTGTCGCAAGTTAAACATTTTTTCTCCATCGCAAAAAGTGCACAGCGCCGCTAAAGAAGTTTTCACTTCAGAAATGTAAGAACTATATGTACTTATAAATAGTCTTGCAAACCAAATTTGTCATCACTTAAAACCTGGCAAAACTGAAATTACATACAGACTTCTGTATATATACTCGTACTTATATATGTTACAAAAAAAAGACTAAAACATATTGCCATTTTGTTACGATACCACGAAATGGGCTCGCCTCAGCATAATGCTGACTAGAAGGTCAGCGCTGTCAGTAAATAAGAATGATAAAACTAGACCCATCCCTTCTTTTTGGGTGCTAGTACTAGCGTAAGACAAGGACAGTATGATTCTCTCTATCTATGTTTGAAATGAGACAGTCCCTGGCCAAATTATTGTTTGGTTATGAAAAAAAAAGAAGAGAAATATTAAGCTCTCGTTAAATTAGGCAATTAACTAGCTAATATTAACTCAAAGCAAATATTTCGCTACGAAAATGCTGATTTTGTGAAAACCTTTTAGCATTTAGGAAAAAATAAGTTAGTGATTTTTGGGTGGAAAATAAATTAAATGAAAGGCTGTGAAATATCTATTTTCGGGTTATTCGTCCCGTCCTGCGACTCGCAACAGGCTTTAACTAAATTGGACAAGTCAGAACTCTTCAGTCTTTAAGGGTTCTGCAGAAGGAAATTGTTTGATTGTGTAACCAACTGCCTGCAAAAATTTTCTCGACAGATCATAACATTTCTAGTTTTAAATTACCTAAATTAAGTAATCATTTTTTCGTAATTTAAACTTTTATATTATATTAGTAGCTTATTACTAAATAAATAAATAAATAATAAATAAATAAATATTATAGGGCATTATTACACAAATTGACTAAGTCCCACAGTAAGCTCAATAAGGCTTGTGTTGAGGGTACTTAGAAAACGATATATATAATATATAAATATTTATAAATACTTAAATACATAGAAAACACCCATGACTCAGGAACAAATATCCATGCTAATCACATGAATAAATGCCCTTACCAGGATTTGAACCCGGGGCCATCAGCTTCGTAGGCAGGGTCACTACCCACTAGGCCAAACCGGTCGTCAACCACCGGTATTACTATTATACTTAACCTAGTGACACTATATATTATGTTATAAATATGTAACTTAATCTATTGTATTACAAGCATGTAGGCTATTCCGATATTGCCAGAAAGCGCCATCTACCCTGTCCACGACTGTGGCAAGGAGACTGTTGGCGCTGCCGCGTACGCGCCGCACCAGTTATGCCATCCGCTTGCGCACGATGGCGTGAAAGCCGTCGATGCGCGCCTCCGCGAACATACCGCTGGAGCTGCAATAGCGCGGCAGCCCCAACAGCAACGTAGCAGTAGTAGTGCAGTATTAGCAGCAGTTGTCGCGAACGTATTGCGAACCGGCTAATATTTGCTAACGTCATGGAATAGATGGCGCTAGTAGTGACGTTTAAGTTAAATAACCGCTTCTAGGTAATTGGGATTTTTTGGCTGAAGTTGAGACGGTAGATGAGAACGACAGTAGGAAAAAGGAGGTTGTGTGCGAACAAATCTACGGGGGAGTGATATTTGCTTTTAGATCAAGTCAAGGACGTTCTTATGGTGTTATTAGAATAATGATGTGTCTCTTGTAAATTGTGACCAATGTTATCAGTACTCAGAGTGAACAGTGATCCAGTGAGGCTAATATGAACTTAAGGTAAACTTTGTGTGAGGAAAGGGGTCGCTATAAGGGGAGGTTTGGAGGCGACTATTAAGCTCAAGAAACCAGGTGGATAATCATGTGAAACTCATGTACATGTAGGTAATAAAGTCGGACACCAGCACAACTCATATCGTCATCTCACTAACGTCCAGGCCTCGTATAGGTATGTAGTATGTTTACATATCGCTTCCCAGTATCCGTAAAAGCATTAGCTCATTCGATAGGTTAATAAGTATGGTGAGCTTGACGACAGCAGTTGGGGTTCCTCAAGGAGTGCCAGGGTATTTACCCTGTTTTCAATAGTAAGGTCTAGTGGTGTAGAGAAACAGGCTATGTTGTTCGGGGCAAGAGAAACCGTATAAGGAAGGTCCTTCTACGTATTTTTAAGTTACTATTATTTATGCATTACTTTTATTTTTAAGTAGTATAATTTGGTTTTTATTACCTTTAATTATCTCTGTTTATTTTCCCTAGGTGAGTTTCTCTTACCCTATAACCTTATAGTATCAATAATATTCGTAGAAATAGAAATTCATAGTAGACATATTAATATGTCTCGCAAGTATAGAACCCTAAAAATCCCGTTGAGTGGCACTCCGCTTTGCTCATTTTATCAGTTTATTTAAATCCGGAGTCTCGACGTGACTGGAATAAATCGCCGCACACAGTCCTCTGTTGATAGCGAACAAAAGTCTTTGAAGCAGGTGTTGTTTACTGCTTTATTATCCTTGTTGTTGGGAGTCGGTTTTGGTAAATAACTTGTTTCACTTTTATGAGATAAGTAGGATAATTTTAATGAAAGTAATGCTACCAATGAGCTTTATTTATCTGTGTAGTATTATCCCGGCTTTTTGTCACGACTTTCTAAGGAAAATCAGAAGAAAACGGCTCGGAAAGCTAACCCTAAGAATTGGCGCAGTCTACGTAGCCTCAAAAGTTTTTTTGATCTTCCGATTACGAGTAAACCTTATTGGGAGTAATCTGGCTTCCTTATTTACAGAAACAACTAGTTATTAGATATGTGTTGGTAGCAACTCGAGTCTTGTGAGTCTAAATTGAAGAACTCGACTTGTTTTTACGAGACTCAGAGCTTTAAAAACTTCTGAGTCTTTTAGGTCCCGAGTCGAGTCCTTTATCGAGTCTTTTTTAAGCGCAACTCAGAAGGAATCGAGTCTCCGGATAAACACTCAGTCAACAATTTTACAGGTTTCACGTAAACAACATTAAAGTAAATAGGCGTTATTGTATGGTTTATGTTATGTACATCCATGCATTTTACATAAAGACAACGCATTTCGAAGTTATTTGTAAAAAAACACAAGTTCTACGCAAAGGACTCAAGTCTCTGCAAAAGACTCGAGCCGCTAATAAGTTGAAAAGAACTAGACTTTCATCTTAATTATGAGAGTCTGAAAAACTGAGTCGAGCCTTAAAGCAGAGACTCAAAGGACTCAAGTCTTAACCAACACTAATTGGATATGATATTTCGTATGTTATGTTCCGAGATTGCGTCAGGATTAGAACCCACGACGTCAGGTTTAGAAGCCAAGCTTACCGCTAAGCTACCAGCGCCTGCTTTCTTTTGTTAAACCTTTAAGCAATTCACTATCACCTCCACCTTACAGAAAACCGCAGCCAAATAACACTAGTCCCAGATGAATCTGTTTAGAACAATAAAAACCGGTATCTTTTTATCTCAGTGTCTTTAATTACGTGGTACGTGGCACACCACCAGGCCGATAAAGATAATTATTATTCAAGTAGGCATATTAACAATGCGCTTATGAACGTCAAATAAAGCTACACCGGCTCTAATCCTATACCTCTGACCCGAGAAGATTTAAATCCCCCCTCAATTGGAGGAGGGTATCCAAATATGGACCGGCAAGAAACTCGGCGGAACACATCTTTTAAAAACATTGGCCGTCTCGTCGCTCGTCGAACAAACCGGTTTATTTAGGTTACAATAAAACTGAAATAAACCGGTATTTACCGCTATTTATAAAACCCGTTCCGAGCCTTGATAAAAGTTACCTAGGAGGCCGTTACCATGGCAAAGAGGCCAAGGAGTGACAAGAAAAAATGGGTTCACCATTGCATTGCAAACATTCAGGATGTCGCAACGCATGACCATTTTCAGTTACCATCTTTATCAGAACCAACATAAACAACAATAAGCCAAGATAAATAAATCAAAAACTTCTTCGGCAAAAATGTCGCGCGCTCATGTAAAATGTATGGGGCCTGTATGGAATTACACATCAAAAGGCCTTTGACGCCGGGATGCGGATATTCATCTTTTGAAAAAGATATTTTGTATTTTGTGAAGGACCTATCTTTACTATTCTTATCCTTCGTCAATTGATTTGTTGTTATTTACAACTGTATTGGCTATTTTGCTTGGTATAATAATAATAATGATCCTACTTCTGAGAAAAAAAAATTACAGTCACATATCGCCCTTTCTGAAGGCCTTACAAAATATTGAACTGCCAATTTTATTATAGTAACCAGAATTTGAGTTATTTGTTTTTAAATGTTCTATTATCATTTTTACATTTTCGGGTTCCGTACCCAAAGGGTAAAAACGGGACCCTATTACTAAGACTCCACTGTCCGTCTGCCTGTCTATCTATCTGTCTGACTGTCACCAGGTTGTATCTCATGAGCCGTGATAGCTAGACAGTTGAAATTTTCACAGACGATATATTTTAAAATAAATATTGAAGTGGGCTATATACAACAAACCTGATGTTTTTTTTCCGTTTTTTGCGTAATGGTACGGAACCCTTCGTGCGCGAGTCCAACTCACACTTGTCCGGTTTTTTTGTTTTCATCGCATGAATTAACCATTTTTAGGGTTCCGAACCCAAAGGGTCAAATGGGACCCTATTACTGAGACTTCGCTGTCCGTCCGTCCGTCCGTCTGTCACCAGGGTATCTCATGAACCGTGATAGCTAGACAGTTGAAATTTTCACAGACGATATATTTCTATTGACGCTATAACAACAAATACTCAAAACGGAATAAAATAAATATTTAAGGGGGGGCTCTCATTCAACAAACATAATTTTTTGCCGTTTCTATAAATAATGGTACGGAACCCTTCGTGCGCAAGTCCGACTCGCACTTGGCCGGTTTTTTTTATTGCCGTATATAGTTGTTTCAACACAAATGGTGTTGAAATTAAAGAAGTTTAGTACAATCTTGACTTTGAATGCAGAAATCCTGTATTTTAATCTTTTTAATAGGAGTTGTTTAATTTCCAAGAGCATTACTGAAGCTATTAAATAAACTCACGTTAACTGAATTACGGCTTTTATCGTTCTTTCTGATTTATAACAACTTTATGACGGGATGTTGCGTTATGCGAAATTATATTCATAATGAGTTTTGGCCCACTTTTGGGAAATTTTATCTGATTGAACTCTTGAGAATGGGAAATATGGGTTACAAAACTTGGTATATGATATATGAGTATACTAAAGATCTTTGCCGACATCTTTACGGATTGTAAATTCTAAGTACAAACATATATGTTTATTATTATTATTATTTTTATCTACACACATATCATAAACACTAGATGATGCCTTCAAAATCCGTAAATAATGGACAACATTACGATAAACTGTTTTGTTACAACACATTTCTTATCTGTGATGATGTTGTAATTGCTTCATAGGTAACTACATCAAAATCGATTTGGTTATGACTTCAAATTTGGAACACCTCTGAAAAAAAAAGCAATTCTATTCGACATCCATTCTAATATCGGTCCAGATGCCTTTTTGTTCGAAATGAAATGTCAATTGCATACAATTTTGACATATCTCGCATGTTAGTTTGTATCGAATGATACGGAAATCGGCCCCAGACTCTAGTTTGTCTCTTAATTAAAAAAAAACTACGAATGCGTGACATGTGTGAAAAAAGTTTTCTTTTGCCGCAATTTGACGTACAGTTTATCTATTAATTAGTTTTAAGTATAAAATGAATATGTTTTGTTGTTTTTAAAGTACCTATAGAAAAAGTTTCGTGTCAAATGAGCGATACACATATTTCGGTGACGCCACCACGTATCCGCGAGTTCCGTCAGGAGAGCAACGATGCCCTATAATTTGGGTTAGCGAATATATCATAGAAAGTTTATAATATGTGTGTAGATAAAATAGTGTATGTAACTGTACATAATTAGGCATTAAAACACTCGTGTGATCTTTTTAAGAAACTCACTTCGTTCGTATCTTAAACCCACACTCGTGTATTTTAATGCCTTTTATTATGTAGCAGTCACATAAACTACTATTAGTGTAATGCACTTATAACTGTCAAAAAGCATATACGATTAATAAAAAAAAATCTGAGCAAAACGACGAAACTCGGTAAGTCTCAGTTTTTCGAAACAATATTCATAAAATACAACATTCATAGAATATAAATAAAATCGATAAACCATTATACGGTACAAAAAATCGATAAATTTGTACCTGACCTGATGCTTGTAACAAATATAATGATATTTTGTATCGTTAAGAACGACGTACCGGCAAAACACCTTTAATTTTGCGAGAAAATTCAACAGCATGCTAAACATAAAACATTATAACAAATTTAATGCTTTAGCCAGCCATTAATAGTGCCCTAGTGCGCAAAATGATGAAAGTAATCACTTCGTAGTCGTTTGTAATCGCCCGAAGTACATAATAAAGGGAACGTTCACGATTTACGACCGCATGTTACATGAGGAAAGGCGCGAAGGGGAATAAATAACAACAATGTAGCAAGAGGACGTATTTTGTCAGGATGGCCGAGTCAGATGCAACCTTTTTAAAAGGATTTTTGCACTAGCGACGGCGAATTCTGTTTCTATTCTGCTACTTATTGCGTTGTAATAAAGTGTAAAATGTATAAATGTTTTAACGTTGGTTTTTCAGGCCTGTGTTGCGCAGATTACTATTTAAAATATAGGCTGTATTAGGAATTTATGACTGAATCTGGAAACGTGTGTGACCTGAATGACTCGATTTTGTCGTTGTTTTGTTTAATGTTGAGGTTTTTAACATACTTATAAAAAGGTCAATATGTACATATGCCACTGTTTTCCCAATAAAAAAGCTTGTATGGTTAGCATTAATATTAGTGTATGAAGCAACGTGTCAAAAATATCTGACACCCTCGATTTATTTTCCAAATAGAGACATATCTTGTCAGTTTGCTTTTAAAAGGTATATCTTCTTCCACGCGTTGTTCTGGCATTTTGCTACGGCTCATATGAGCCTGGGGTCCGCTTGGCAACTAATCCCGAGAATTGGCGTAGGCACTAGCTTTTACGAAAGCGACTGCCATCTGACCTTCCAACCCAGAGGGTAAACTAGGCCTTATTGGGATTAGTCCGGTTTCCTCACGATGTTTTCCTTCACCGAAAAGCGACTGGTAAATATCAAATGATATTTCGTACATAAGTTCAGAAAAACTCATTGGTACGAGCCGAGGTTTGAACCCGCGACCTCCGGATTGCAAGTCGCACGCTCTTACCGCTAGGCCACCAGCGCTTCAGCAGCGCTTTTTTTATAAGGTATGTATAGCAGTTTATTAGTACAGCAGTAAAAAGAAATTGTTAATAAATATATAGAGCTCAACGAGGGGCGGGAGGGGGTTAGGGTCGGCAACGCGCATGTAACTCCTCTGGAATTGCAGGCGTATATACAGTCAACCAATTTGATTCCTAGGCCACTATAGAACCATGCCATAATGACTTCTACGACAGTGCTTATTGAGTGATGCGTGTCAAGTGTCTAGTAGTTAAAGCGACAAGGTTCTATAGTGGCCTAGGATTTTAATTGGTTGACTTTGTAGCAGGGAAAATCTTATCAAGAATGCCTCTTTTTAAACAAACATTTTCATTGTTCAGGCAAATGGGACCGATTCAAGCCTCTAAATTTTCCGTGTTGTCTAAACACACACTTCAATATTGTAGAAGAGCTTTGTGATTTTTTTTAAGTACTTCTTGTTTTCGTAGAAACATTGCAAACTGGAATAGAAGTTCATATATTAAAGAATACGTTTTTGGCAAAAATTTCATTTTTGATACAAGCTTTTATCGCTGACTGGACTTTTCTTTCCACAGACAAGTAATATTCATCGAGACAATTCAAACAACTCCAAAAACAGTTAGGTTGCATTGTTGTATCATAGAGTTCCTATCTTTATCATCAGATCAGCTCGACGGTACCATAATATGGCATTGTCACCCGGCTTACATAAACATGCAAATTTTCAGCTTCATCAGAAACTGGGAAGTAGGTAAAATTTAATTTGCACGAATTGACCCGTATACAAACATACATACATAGTACAATGGAATGCAAGTTAAGTAAAAGCTTATAAAAAGTTACGGAGCCCTCCAGTGGGGGCCGGGCCGGATACTAATAAAAACTGAAAAATATTTGATTAGTTCTCAAAGTTGTGCAAACATTGCAAGTTAAATAAAAGCTTGTAATAATATAAATATAAACATGTTTGTCGGCGGTGGTACAAGGTTGAAGTTTGCATCCGGGACGTAACGTTCCGGAAACTCGGGTAGGAAACTACAAAACGTAACTGCCTCGACCCTTATAACTCGGTCGCGACAAATCGCTTCGAGCGGATCGCTTGACGCTACGCGAGCAGCGTCAATACCGACACAATTTTTTTTTTAATTTCGCGAAAATCGAAGTTCGTCAATTGCGGGCATTTTTCTCTGTCAGTCTAATTGCGTCTTAGTGAGAGTAAAAGAGAAAGATCCCCGCAATTTGCGAGTTTCGGTTTTCGCGGTAGGCCCCGCAGGTGTCCATGGGTGACTGTAATTGCTTACCATCACGTGATTCGTCTGCTCGTTTGTCTCATATATCATAGAAAATAGTAAAAGCTAATACGGAAAAAGTCGTAAAAAGCATGCAATTGTGACCCCTTGGGGCTTAAATTTAAAAATACTTTACAGTACATATGGGGCTACTTTATAGCACTAGTGCGAGAAGTAGCATATTACGTTACTGTGTCGAACATTTAAAGGGCCATATGTACTGTAAAACGTTGTACGATACATGTGCGAATAGGTAATTCGCAACTCGTGTCGATTTAAAACACTCCCTTCGGTCGTGTTTTAATTTATCGCCACTCGTTTCGAATTTCCTATTTTTCGCACTTGTATCGTAATGTACTATTTTAGGGGTGCTTTACAATTTATAACATTTAATATTTTATATAAGTAATAGAGAGCTTTTCAGTCGGGTACCATGTTTAGGCAACGAAGCTTACAGCGTATCGAAATGAATCTTATAGTTGAGTTGGGAGCCCATACATGAAAAGTACGCAATTATAGTTTCGTATACGAAATCTTAATTCAACCATTAAATACAGACGAGTAGACAAATATTATAAATATAATATTTACGAATAATTTCCTATAATTAAGTTTTATAATTAGGTACTTCCGACGTTTCGAAGACAAACATGATCAAGTGCGGGTAGTTCGAAAACTTGCACAGCTTGAAGTTGTTGATGTCAATTTTCGCCAGTCTTTCTCGTAGACGACGGGGACAATGCCGTCCTCGAAGCAGCGGAAGTAATTTTTTTTACGCAATTAAGTCCTGATTTCGTAAATAATAATATTTAATTATCGTGAAACTTTAAATCAGTGATTTGAAATGTATGTTTCCTGTTTGTCCTACCTGACTTGCCTGACAGTGTCGGTACCTAAGTAAGGTATACCTATTATATACTTAAGTAAACAACTTGCGTGGGAGGAACACGAAAGGATTATATTTATAAACTTAAGTTTCTCTTTTCACCCAGTTTCAGCTTGCTCATTACGAGTATAAACACGAGTATACACTTCCTAAGTGTGTTATACAATCCCTAGTCATTTTATAAAAGAAGAAATCAAAGTTTAGTATAAAATAAGTATCCTATGCATTATAAAAGCAACCTTTTATCTCTTAGAGCGGAATTATAATAGGTCTTGTCTTTAATTAGGCATTTATTTCTATACAATAACATATTACGTAGATTCGGGTAGCATTTATAATTATATAAAGCGTGGGAAGAGCCGGATGGGCCGCCAGAGGGCGTTATTTCACGAATAATTTAATTAATTAGCCCGTCTCCATTGATCGGACCCAGTCTTGTGGAAACGTGGAGTGATAGATTACCAGCCACAGACTGCGCTTCTTCATTTATATCCATTTCATTTTTATTCGGTACGTAAATTAGATCGAACAAGCAAGTGATGATGCGGTCTACGGTGGAGCATGCTTACCTATAAGATACCTATTTACTCTAGCCTTGAAGAGATCCAGATTGTACTCATGCGGAAACTCAGACTCGGGAAGAGCATTCCACTCCTTGACAATAGCCGATGTTTTGCAACTAAATCTTTCAACTACATTGTGACTTAGTTATAGATTTGCTACGATTTTATAAGTGCTGGCATGTTCCAGTGTTAGTTCAAGATAGAGAATCTGTTCTATTTAACTCAACTGTAGGTATAAGTAGCTAGTTAAGTAGCAAGTTAGACAACCCTAGTGTATGTGCCGCTGCGAGCGAGGTGCGGGGTGCCACGCGTTGAATGTCACTCCATTGTAATTTTGTGTAGGTATTAAATGGTAGGTGTTTACTATTTCTTCGAGAGATACATATCTGTTCGTAGGAACTATTATAATCTGTGATTTTACTCCTGATAGTTTATGCTATAGTATAATATTGGTGTATAAATATAACAACAATATATTAATTCAGTTCGTTAATGTGGAACCAACTGAACGGAACAGTATTAAACTTGCGCTAAATCAGCATGTCAACGCCAAAATGGGTGAATAAACTTGTACTTGTCACTCGTTGCTGATACATTACTATTTAATTACGGTTCTTATTACTGAGTGAGTTTGATCTACGTGTGTAAAATCTATGAGAATAAACAAAATATTTGTGTATAATTAGACGAACTCCAGTGTATCGGGGCTCGTATTTTTTTAACGAGTCTAGAAAGTGTGTCTGTGCTGGGCAATGGACTACCCCCTAGACTTCCAATCTTCCCGATTAGCTACAGCATCCGTGCAGTTGCTGAGAAATGCGTCCAGGTCGTCCCGCCATCTCCTCTTAGGCCGACAATGCTGGCGTTTACGTTGTGGCACCCACTTCGTGGCTAGTTTAACCCATCTCTGTGGGTGTCGTACAGTCCTATTTTAGCCTGGTGGTTTTGACCCCAACGTCGACGATGCCTGTTTTGGTGCGCAACGTAGTGTTTCGGATCCGGTTAGTCATTTTATCCAAAGCATGTTGCGCTCTATATGGCTCTTTGACAAGCCTTCAGTTCATTCAAAACGGAGACCTTAAACGGGGCTCATATAAATCTCCAAAAGGTCAAAATTATTTCAAGATTAATTATTACAAGTTGACGACCGATTTGGCCTAGTGGGTAGTGACCCTGCCTACGAAGCTGATGGTCCCGGGTTCAAATCCTGGTAAGGGCATTTATTCGTGTGATGAGCATGGATATTTGTTCCTGAGTCATGGGTGTTTTCTATGTATTTAAGTATTTATAAATATTTATATATTATATATATCGTTGTCTAAGTACCCTCAACACAAGCCTTATTAAGCTTACTGTGGGACTTAGTCAATTTGTGTAATAATGTCCTATAATATATATATATATTTTTAATTAAAAGACAAGAAACAAGAACAACATCAAACAAATATACAAGAACCTAATGAGCCTTCCACCCAAATAGACAAATGATCTGTGATGTCATTGTATCGGATCTAACCAGTTACGTTTACCGATCCAATTTGGTTAAGTAATGCCGAGATTTCGAGAACTATTTAGTATATAGATGCTAATCATTTGATGGATTCATTATATGGAGGAAAATAGGGCATGCGTCGATAACTCATCTCATCAACAAACTCCGTTATCGATATTCATTGAAAATGAGGGTGGCAATTCTACGTACCCTAAATTCGCCTTTAGTACATAACTTCAACTTAAACCTTTAACGGGCAAGACTGAAAAAAAACCTCAGTTCAAGCCTCATCGCCAATCTATAGTCCTAAAAATTCAGAACAAAAAATATACATAATTCCACTATGGTACTTATTATAATTTATTTCGTGTTTTTAGTAATTTTATTCAACATTGAATAAGATATTCTTTAATAAGGTTGTGGCCTGTTTCATAATTTCCAAGTAAATTATTGGATAGCTAATTAACAAATAAATTAACGACCAGATAAAACTTCACACAAAACATAGCACTTTATCAGTTAAGCTTATTTGAAGATTGTGAAACGCCAACGATGACTTCATTCGTCAGATAAGTGGCAAGTAGCTTATTCAGGACTTTACTTGGACATTGTGAAACAGGCCCTAAATCCCATAGTAAGCTCAATAAGGCTTGTGTTGTGGGTACTTAGACAACGGTATAGTATATAAATATTTATAAATACTTAAATACATAAAAAATACCCATGACACAGGCACAACTATCCGTGCTCATCACACGAATAAATACCTTTACCAATAGTATAATTTTTTTTAAACAAAATTTACGAATGCCAACGAGTGTTAAATAAGTTAGGTTATTTTAGAATTTAGCTTAACTATTTTTCCGCTGCTCTATTTATTGTAATTTCAATAGATATATATATATAAATATATAGATATATATATATATTTCCCCTCTTAAGAGGCAATAGGAGTGGTAATTTCTCCATACAAACGTACTCGACTGTTTCCTCCGTGATCTTTGAAGCTAGTGCAATGATTTTTTTCAACGCAGATTATTTTTAATTATATCTTTTTCCGATATTTTTGTTTTTTAAGGCGCTAGTGCACTTCAAATATTCGCAAAAATGGCTTAATTTACTAGGTCGCAAAGACATAAGTATGATATTCAAAACTGAGATCAATTAGCCTAAAAAGCAAAACAGTCCTACACAGATAATTTGTGACGATCCACGGTAAAAGGTACCTTATGGCGGTTGGCGCTTACGTTGCATAGCATGGCATTAGTATTGGAGCGTCGTAAATAACAGCGTAAGCGCCAACCGCCATAAGGTACCTTTTACCGTGGATCGTCACATTTTATCACCATTTAGATCTCAAATTTTTGTTATACTTATTTGAAATTTTGGAGGAAGGAACAGTCGAGTACGAAACATCGTTTTATGAGATTTTTACGCAGGATTTCGCCTAACCTGCCGTTGTCCTTATCGCACTAGTTTTATGAGCTGCTTCCGTTAGCGAGACGGATATATTCACCTAAAACATTTAAATCTTAGCTCCCGTATCATCTTCATGTTACGCCCCGTTTTAGAAGCAGCAAAACATTTTATTACGAGGCTGTCAATACCTAAAGCGCGCACACTGTCTATTTGTATCGGAGTAAATGAGATAGCACTGTCGCATGTTACTGGGCCTGGGCAAGGGAATAATAAGAAAAATATTTAAATAAAAAAAGTGGATTATTAGTGTAATATTTTACTCAACAGCGGTTTAGATATAAATGTTTTGAAATTGTGATTTTAATTGCAGACCCATAAGTCAAAATAATAAAGACATAAAACCGTTTAATTGTGATTTTAAGACCAATCTTTGCAATTATTTTCTATCGAGCCGATTTCGTTCAATCATGTATTGAGTACAACCACGGTCTTTGAAATATAATTAATATGAACATATATTTTTCTTACTTGACTAAAACAAATAGTCTTTCTTAGAAAACTGTTTAAGTAACATCAATTTCAAGGACATTGGGTGTTGACAGCCTCTTAAAGAAGGTTTCACCAGAATACAAGACAAAGCTAATGCGTGCCAGTATGCGCTTACATCATAACGACACAATGTGAACCGTTACGAGAATGCTCTTAACTCCCTATAAATTGTGACCCGCAAATGACACCGCACAATGGGGCATTATGATAATCGATGTGCCACTTAGAACCTTATGAATATTTTAGAACCCCCTCTACCCTAAAACCCCCCACACAATGAAGTAATTCCTCCCTATAACGAAATGAATATGTTACCTTTGACTTGAGCGCAAGCGTCTTGAATTTCATTTGCCAGTTAAATACGCTTATCGCTTGGTGGGAAATAAGAGATGTTTTTTTAAGTTATTGACTTAATGAAAAAAAAATACTGTGCTAATCCGGGAAAAGATAACATGCTAGTCAATCAGTGCTAACAGCCATAGCCAGTTTCAGTTGTCGGACGTCAGACCGCCAACATCTGAGGATGCCTCGTAGAGAGGCGAAACGTGTCGAGTTTTGTACCTTTGGTGACGGCTTGTTACGAGTATATTTATTTTTGCGGTGGGAGGGTGGGAACATGAATTGCATGTAAAAATACGCAAGTAAGTATAACGGGTTAGCATTGATTGACTGGCACGTTATCTTTTCGCGGATTAGCAAAGTATTTTTTTTAATTAGGGTAACGGCGGCTATTAACGCGGGTATCAAAATCGACGTCTAACACCGCGGTGTTTACAAATACTCATTTTGCAAGCAAACAGATCTATTCCCTAAGAAATAAAGCATACACAAAACAAGCTCATTCATTGGTCTATCGTGCCCATTAGTGTGCATTTGTGTGAGTGTAACAAAAAACTCGCGATTCGTCAGTTTGTGTGACGGCGGCGCAAGAACCGGTTGTTCCATACAGACGCGTGACACCACAGGTAAGTGCACTCCAATCTTACTTAGTGTTTTACGTAATAGTTATGACAAATAAACTAGTGCAATGCCTTTTAAGAGGTTGTGTATTGTTTTCTACACGATTTTGAATTACTTTTAACTTAGTTTTTGACCGGGAAATACGTTTAAAATTGAAAATAAAATACAGCGGTGATAGGCGCCAATTATTTCTGTGGTAAGTAATTCCGTGGTATGCCACGGTAATAAAAAAAGTGGTAGTTTTGTTATTTACTCTTTAGTTTTGGTACAAATTATCAATTTTATAATTTCTTTTATTTATTCCAATCTTGATCTATTCACGCTATTAAAGAGCTATTTCCGTGGTATGGAAAGTATTCAACTAACCCTTAAATTTTGACAAAAACTTCAGCACCGATTTCCTTGTTTCTATGGGAACCCTTAATCTGTCAACTTTTTTTTATTTTGAGTTAAAACCTAAAATTTACTTGCCAGTTATGTGATTTTGCCTTTACAAGAAGCTTGTAATATACGTGTTTGATTTGATTTGAAAAACCATCTGTGTTTTATTCTTTTTATGGGTCGGAATTAGGTTTAATTAAACTCCAAATTAAGCCTATTACCGATGGTATGATCAGATTACCCTCGGTAATAGAATGTATAGAAATCTATTACCGACCCAGAGAAATATCGAATGGGTCGGTAATAGGCTCTTAAAGAGTTATCTATTACCGAGTGACTATTTGGTATTGTATTGAAATATCGCATTTAGGGTACCGCAAGTACAGATTTCGTTGATAAAATTTAGACTTCAGTTATCATTATCAGATTTAAATTCTTCTGTTTTCTGATTCAGTTATTACTCTGACAGACAAGGAAGGGTACCCAACTGCCGGACAATTCCGATTAGATTTTATTTTATATAATTTTATTTATACAGTAGTCCAAAATCTCAGACATGTTTTTTTTTAGCTATAAAAATCAGCAATAAGAAAAGTACTGTGATTTGTTAGTTATAAACGGGTAAATTATAACACATAATATGTGAGAGACTTTATTTAACTTAAATACCTTATCAAAAATATTAGAATTAAAAAAATTCATGTTTTTATATATAGTCGAAATTTTATAATGTGGACGTTTACCATTTCACTGTGGTAAACTTTCACTCAGGTGGTAAACGTCCAGCTTATAAAATTTCGACTATAATTTACGCTGTGCCTTATGAGAAAATGTTACTTACTTGTTTTTTTTGTGCAGCTAATTATGTCAGTAAGACAAACTCTTATCAATCTTTATAGCATTTAAAAATTACTTTATTTAATAACAGGCAGGCCTATTTGTCATATACGTCCTTAGTAAAACTTTACTAACAATAATTTTTGTTGTTTTACACAAACATTCAACTTATAACTTGTTATACAGGTACTCGTGGGTACTTGGTAAGTTAACTATTTAATAGTATTTGATTGTGCCAAAGTGTAATTATAATCTCTACGAATATATCTCTTATTTTTAAACATACTCCTATAGTTTTATTTTTTATTTTTGTGTCATTATTAAACTTAATGACGCAAAAATAATATACAGAACCCACGTCGTTATTATTGTTTTAACCCTCCGTATTAGGTTTCGAATTTTGAGTTTGGTTTCTATTAACGAGTGCAGAAAAATCATGCCAATTGTACCCTCGGTAATGAAAGCTCAATTCGCGATAATAGAATCACAGCCTGGCCCTTGCCACGGTAATAGAAGATTTGGTCATTTTGGCTTCAAAAAATATTTTAATACATATAATAACCCAAAATGAATCCAAAAACGTGTGAAACGGAAAGTTCATTAAATGCTCTGATGAAAAAAAAAATATTCCTGGCTGTTAGACAGCATTGATACCCTTAATTTTTGGATCTCTTTTGAAAAGTTCCTTAACTACCACGGTAATAGGTGCCTTTACCCTAGTATGGATTTCCGCAAAGTAACACCTAATTCTATTCATTAGTTATTGACCTAGAAAGAGCGGAGCTCTCCATTTCACCTTGGGCAAAAATGCTCTCGAATATCCTATTTACCGTACAGTAATTCGCATTATCAACAGATTCCCGTTTTTGCAGGTTCAATAATTGTTCAGATTCTTTAGCCGATTCATAATTTGGAAAAATTTCAAAATGGCGGAGCCATGTGGTTTCACCAGGTATACAGCTCACAGAGACACTAGTTTATTGACCGAGCGAAAGGAAGAGGAGGAGGAGCTTTCGTATGTCTGTCTAGCTGGCTGATCTCCTCTGCAGGTCACATTTCATAATTGATTCTCGTGAATGTGAGCAGATGTAGTATAGAATTTTTGCTTTGATTCAGTTAATAATTCTCTGAATTTCGTACCCAGCTCAAGTGGCTCCCTATTCGTCATCGCCGTAACTCTCATATTCTTGTACTTCTTTATAACATTCTTTTCAACCCCTCCACCCCTCTATATCTTAAAAAGCGTTTCAACTATCTTTCCTCGGTCCGCTGTGCGGAGATGCATCTCTTTGCTCCACCACCTTCATCATCAAAATTTTATAGCAACTCTTTTTCTTTTCGTGCTGTTCGGTTGTGGAATGCTTTGCCATTAGACATTACACGTGCTAAATCCCTTCCCGTTTTCAAAAATCTTTTGAAGACTCACTACCTTTCGCTGCCTTAACTTGCCTTTATTTATGATTGTATAATATATAATGTATGTATGTATATATGTATTTATTTTATTAGTATGTAGGTATGTATTATATTGTTTGCGTCTTCATTTTGTTGAATTATATGTATATCGGCACTACCCGTTCAATGTTGTAAGTTCATTGTTTCCTGCTACCCAAAGGTTGTCTGGAAGAGATCGCTTCTTAGCGATAATACCGCCTGTTGTTACCTAACTTTTACGTGTTTTTTCATTTCCTGTCTATTTTTAAATGTATGGTGCACAATAAAGAATATTTACTTACTTACTTACTTACTTAATTTTTTTTCCAAATGTCAGAGCCATTGGGCCTGGCGAAGAAATAAGATCAGCTATTGATACTTCTTCCTAGCGTAGTTATATTAACGTAGGTAAGTTTATTAAGCAATAAGTTTTTATGGCAAAAAAATAATTTCTGATAAGCACAAGCTTGTATCGCAGACTGTACTTTACTTTAGCCACATCTACATTGCCCTGTTTTATTACAGAGTTCCTATGCCCACCCATACTATTGCATTGTCACCTTCGATGAGAGTGGGCCACACTGATACGTTGCGTTGCGTTTGCGTTGCGTCGTCTCTACGCATTAATGTAGCATGTCATAAAAATAAAATCGGCCAAGTGCGAGTTAGACTCGCACACGAAGGGTTCCGTACCATTATCTAAAATTCACTTATGTATGGGAGCCCCCTTAAATATTTATTTTATTTTGTTTTTAGTATTTGTTGTTATAGCGGCAACAGATATACATAATCTGTAGAAATTTCAACTGGTTAACTATCACGGTTCATGAGATACAGCCTGGTGACGGACGGACGGACAGCAGAGTCTCAGTAATAGGGTCCCGTTTGACCCTTTGGGTACGGAACCCTAAAAATATGTAAAATGACGCAGCATTGACGCTGCGACGACGCTTACGAAGAAACAACGCGACGCAACGTAACGCAACGCACCAGTACCATCAGCCGTAAAAGTGAATGGCGACTTTATCAAAGAATTCATGATTTTTCCATGAAATTTCGCAGCTAACTGTACATAAGTGAAGTGTCAGCTCAATTGAATTATGGGAAGTGGATCTAATTTTGCTTGCAAGATTTGACCCGAACAAACATTTCAAGTTAAATAAAAGCTTGTAAAATAGACACTATGTTTCATTGATTTGCGGAAAATGGCCAGAATAACTAACTCGGTATATATGTAAATAATTTAAGTAATAGAGAGCCAATTACAGAGTGGCATCATGCTAACGATTGGTGGTTTGCATTTGCACTAAACTAGTACAGTCGGCATCCAAAGTTAGTCATTATTCCCTCACAGATCAACAAAAAAGACATGTCTCTACTGACTATAACAAAAATAGCGGGGATCCGTTTAATGGCATATACAGAATCGTGTTAAAAAAAGGAGAAGAAAAAAAATTTTGACGCGAAAAAAGTTTTTTTACCTATGAGCAGTTCGGTCGTCCAATTCCGCCAACCTTCCATAAAAAGGCAAAGGTTTTCGCGTCTAAAATTTGTTTCTTCTGATCTTTCCTTATCAGAACACGGTTACGAATATGTGCTTAAACGGATTACTATTGTTATTTTTACAATGTAGACCAATCAGTCTGTAAAAAAATACTTTTAAACGCGAACTGTAGAAAATCTCTAGCTGGGAAAGTATTCCAGGCTGATAGATACTCTTGCCGAATTTTCATCCGATACTATTGATGCTGACTATACCTGTATCATGCAATTAACTAGTGTGCAATGGAATAAACCTCTCATCAGTTTATACAGATACTTTCCTATAACATTTATTATTTATAACTTTGTATATTAATCAATAGTAAACTGTGAGCACTATTGAATATCAATTGCCTATAACTTATCTGGCTCTTAGCCTAATTCAATTGCGTGCCAAGAAAGCCTAGTAACACTAACATCAATAAAAAAGAAAGCAAAAAGAAGTGACAAAGTTCATGTAATAATATATAAATAATAACTTGGCCTACATACGTCTCACTGCTGCTGCTGGGCACAGGTCTTATCATCGTGCGTTGGCGCCGTATTTCCCTCACCACCCAAGACTCAGAACCGTTTTATAAAATTCCGGTAAATACCGGTTTATTTCGGTTTTCCTCCAAACTTTATTAAGAACGCGAACGTTTTAAGAGCTTTATTGTAACCTAAAATAACCGGTTTATTCGCCGAGCGACGAAACGGCCGCCTGGCTTGATAGTGTGCCACGTAAATTAGACGCTCACATAGGAAGAAACCGGTTTTTATTGCTCTAAACCGTTCTCATAAAAACCGGTTTAAAAATAACAGTTTTTCGAGTGAAACCAAAATTAAAAGGTGTTGCGCAAAAGTACATTTTAACGGTTCAGAAATTTTACCGGTTTCCCAGCTTTGTCACCACCAACTTCGCACATAGGCAATAGTTCCTACGCTGGCCTACCTAAAGCCGGTTGAGAACTTCATTTTTTTTGCGCGATTTTTTTTTATGTAATAGGCCGCAAACGAGCAGACGAGCCGCCTGATGGGAAGCAGTCATCGCCGCCCAAGGACATAAGCAACATCGGAGGAGCCACTTATGCGTTGCCAATCTTTGAGAACCCTAAACACCTGCTTCTTGAAGAACCCCATGTCATAGCGCAAGGGAAACACCTCAGAAGGTAGCTCATTCCACAACGATATCGATAGCAAGCAATTTCTAAATCATAAAAATGCGTGAATGTCGTGGAACACTCGTTTGGAACGAAGTTTTTTTTTTTTTTTTATTCAAAACTGATCGGCGATTGGCTCTAGTCACACCTGATGGAGAGTGAAGACAGGGCCTAAGATGGAGCTCACCGATTCAGTAGTAGCCTATTCACTCTTGCTTTAAAGAGACCGAGGTCATATAGGACCGAAGTACGAACAAACAAAGGAATTTATCAAGATGGCGAACGAACCGGAACCTTAATAATACCTTACCTTATTGCAACTGTAAATATCTGACATCTGACATTGAATTTAGTCAGTCTGACAATAATTACAATGACATCGAATAATAATTCAGTTAACTTTATTGTGAAAGCAATTTTAATTTTCAGCACCGATCGTTAAAATTATGACGTCATAATTTTATCGACATCGACTTGTAGTTAATTTCACATGTCCTCGCACTAAATGTCAAACCCAATTCCATTGATGGCTGCATTTATTTTTGGAAAATCTAATTATTTTTTCTCTACATCACATCGGTGCCATCTTTGGTAATTTTTAAACTTACTTTTTTTTTATACGGTACTCCTAGTGTAAATTTATTCGATAATGTGATGTACGCGTTTGCGTTCAGTCTCATTTTGTATGGTATTTAGAAACAGCGCGCCAAGCGGGACGTTTTGGAAACTCAAAATCCCATACAAAATTTTATTAGACTTAACGCAAACGCGTTCGTCACGTTTCGCTATCGAACGTACACGAGGGGCTTAGATGGCACCGATGTGATTCGAGTAGAGAAAAAAGAATTAGTTTTTCCAAAAAATAAATGCAGCCATCAATGGAATTGGGTTTGACATTAGAAAAGTGGGTAAACTAAACTGTGGTAATTTTTAAACTTAATTATACGGATTTAACTTCGTTTTCGTAAATAGATGTAATAATGACGTCTCTTATCTTGTCGTTGTTTATGTTTATGCCGTAGATCGCGGAAAAAATAAAAAGCTGCAGCACTACGTTATGTTGCTTCCGCATTAATATGTTTACCCGTTTCCGGGTCAGCTGCATGGCGTCCTAACACGGGACGTTATTTATTACATTATTACTCTGACACGTAGGGTTTGGGAATTGGCCACGGGCTGTGAAGGCAGAATACTAAGATACTAACTTACTACTTACTCCGTTGGCTCAGCGACCCAAAATGAGACTTGGCCTCCGACACAAGACAGCGCCACTTTTCTCGGTCCTGTGCGACCTCTCGCCAATTGTCGACTCGAAGCTCGCGCAGATCCGCCTCCACCATGTCGCTCCAGCGATACCTAGGGCGTCCGATAGGACGTCCTCCTGCTAGGCGACCCAGGTACGCTCTTTTTACGTTCCGATCTTCGTCCATTCTCTCAAGGTGGCCCAACCAACGGAGTCTGTGGGCTTTACTTTCTCCCATGATGTTAGGTTCAGCCACTAGGTCTTCAATCTCACGGTTCTTAAGGACTGTCCAACTTCCATACTAAGATGGCGGTATTATATGATTTGTCTGTTCCTCCTAGAAGAACTACAGTTCGAATCCTGGTTGGTACGGGCATTTGGGTATTTAGGGTTCTTAAGGGTCGGCAAGCTTAAGTGATGTTACTTATGTCCATGGGTGACGATGACCGCTTCCCATCAGGCAGCTCGTCTGCTCGTTTGCTGACTATACTAACATACAAAAAATATATTCCTCAGTCATAAATGTTTTCTCGCATGTAAGATTTTTTGACCAATAACCAGTTTAATTTAAATTTTGTTTTTCAGGGCTGGTAGTCGTGCACTCCTATGTGAACCACATGATTCCGGATGGCAGATTTCCCTATCTTTCGATCTCTTGCGACTTCTAAGGCATCATAGAACTTGATGGATAGCGATTTTCTGACCTGGTCGAACCATCGCGTTGGATTGCGGCCCCTTCCTCTCTTTCCTTACATCGAACCAATGACCATAAGTTTCTCCAGGTTGTCTCTAGTCTTCCTATGTTAGACGAATTCAGGAACTCTCCGGACACATGCGGTTGAATACCTGGTGGTTAATCCGATCCTTTAGTATTTAAAATATTATACTGTAACGACAATAGGTATTAGCTGAAGGCTGAAGGTCATATCATATCATGTAATATCATATCATATCATACTGATCCCTTTGTTTGGCATAATTATTGAAAGTCATAATGTAATGATAGTCATATTATCATTAGTCATAACTCTGAAACCGTTAACTTTTCAGGAATTTACTTAGGTTATCCCATAGATAGGTTAGGTTAGGTTTGTTTTATGGCAATCCTGAAAAGTTACGCGTTTCTGAGAAAAACCAAATCATGTCTATTGAAAATGCGGACAAACAATACATTATGACTTAAAACTTTATGGGAAACAATAGAGACCCCATATCATATCATATCATATCGTATCATATTGTATCATATCATATCATATATTTACGTTAAAAGTGTGCTTTTCTGCCACTGTCTTGTGCACGGGTCTTCGCAAATAAAGTCGGCTACGCAAGACACATGCCACACGAACATATTCAATAACGGAAATGAAACCGTCGCCGTGGTCGATTCGAAACCGGCCGGGAGTGTATATAAGTACAGTCACGTCTGAAAACATCGACACGATCGAAGTGCCAAAAATATGTATACACGACTTTATGGCCCATATATTAGGGTAGTGTATAGATATTTTTGGCACTTTGTCGGTATCGATATTTTCAGACGTGACCGTATTAAATCCGTTAGTTACAAAATGGCAGACATTTTGCGATACTTTATTTGTCCACCGATCCCAATCTATTCAATTGAGTTTATTCGCCCTATCCTATCCAATACAGCCCTTTGTAAATATTAAATCGGTTTATTTATTGTCTAGTCAGAGCCGATTCTGTGATTACAATTTTAAATGGGGTTTATCTCATTTTGATACGACCATAAGTCATGTCAACAAATATCGCACGCGCTAAAAAAGTAAATTAAAATAAATAGAATACTATTACACAAATTGACTAAGCCCCACAGTAAGCTCAATAATATTCTATGTAGTGAAAAATGAATACATGATTAAAATACAGCAAATTAACATAAAAAGTTAAGTAATAACAGGCGGTATTTTCGCTAACAAGCTTACTTCCAGATAACCTGCAAGTAGTAGAAATTACCGTATATAACAAGGGAAGGGAAGAAAAATAGCACAAATGTAAGTATATAAATAATTACAAATACTTAAATACATAGAAAACATGACTCCGGCATAGATAGATAGATAGATACATTCTGTATTCATACCAACAACATACATTGCATTATCATCAGAACAAACAAAAAAGAAATGTGTAAAATATAAACATGCAAACTTAATTTAATAAAAAACCTTTTTTTTTTGTTAATTAATACGCCATGTGTCGTGGCACAGAAAAGGCGCTGACTCAGCATGATGATGCAGCAAGCCACACCGCTGGTATTCTGGCTTGTTGTGAATAAATACCTATTCGTGCTCATGTCACCAAGAAACAACAACATCATAGACACTCAGACTCGCTACCGACTAGACCAGACAGGTCGTGTGACGATTAAGAGGCAACGGTAGTAGTCATTTCTCCATACAAACTCGACTGTTTCCTTCGTGGTTTTTGAAGCTAGATCAATGATTTTTTCAACGCAAATAGTTATTATTAACGTATCTGTGTCGGACTGTTTTGCTTTTTTGGATATTTTTGTTTCTTATGGCGCTAGTGCACTTCAAATATTCGCAAAAACGGCCTAATTTACTAGGCCGCAAAGAGAAGCATGGTATTCAAAACTGAAATCAATTAGTCTAAAAAGCAAGACAGTCCGACACAGATAATGTCATTACCATTTAAATATCAAAATTTCGTTATATTTCGTTAAGTTTTGGAGGAGGAAACAGTTGAGTACAAAACATAGTTTTTTGAGATTTTCACGCAGGATTTTTCGCCTAATCTGGCGTTGTCCTTATCGCACTAGTTTTAGGGGCTGCTTTCGTTAGCGAGACGGATTTATTCACGTAAAATATTTAAATATCAGCTCCCGTATCCCCTTAAGTGGAAGCGAAATGCCTTATGAGACGACTCCTGAATAAATTTTGTCAGCAGCTAATGCTGATTGGTGCTCGCGATCAAAGTCGTTTCAAAACAAGAATACTATATCAAATTGTTAAAGAGAATCGGCTCCTAGTCCGGGAACTAAGTCAATAAATTCAAACTTAATGCCGACTCGTAGGTTATATAAATTTGTCAGTCTATCTCAAATGGATCTGTTACTAACCATTATGGCGTAAGTTTTTGAATATCTAATTATATAAGACATTTTGTTGTTATTTGACCCGTGACTGATTCAACAGAATTAAAGGACTTGGTTACCTAGTAGGTAACTTTTATATTATTTATTTAATAATTTGCTTTTTTTTAATTGTAAAATCTTAAAAAAAAATGCGCTAGGAAGGAAATTATTTTACAGGCATATTCGGATTTAAATAACAGGTTAAGAATTAGATCATATCACATATCTGATCCAGATCTAATTCACAACTGGTTATTAAAATCAGAGTACGCTTGTTAGTTTTTATTCATTCGATTCTATTTTATATAAAGAATATTTTATGTGAACTTAGTTCCATGTATGGAACATAAGCTCATGACTTAACTAAACGGTTACAAGACGGTTTTAGTTTTTTAAGGTATATTATTCAGTAGTTAGTATAATTATTATGAATTTTTTGTGAAATAAATCATTAGTAAAACATATTACAATCTAACCAAAATTACACGACAAAAAATAACGAATAATAAAAAAGGAATTGAATATTTGACATAATACACAGCGACGTCCCACTTACTTCAACAACATTCAAAGTACTTATTTTTTCCAGTAAAATAATATAACACGATGCTTTGCAAAAAAGGTAAGCTGAAAATTGCTTGAATTATAATCAATATTACCAATACAACACAACGTCACTCAACAAAATACATCGCAAATCCAATTTAGGAGCAACAAGATACTTTCATCAGGCTAACATAGGCGGTTTTATAATATTTCAGACCTTTGCTGATATATGTATGCATGCTTCTTCGAAAATAAGAATCTTCATATTGTTAAACAACCATCATAAAATGTTCGACGTTCATTGCTGCTTTCTATCCTCAAGCGTAACCACGCCCCATAGAAAACCGTCAGTAGTAGTAACAGAAGTCGATACTAAAAAGGATTCATTTAATTTTACGCGTACATTGGTAAGTCCAGGTTTCGGCATTGTCTCGGTACGTTATACTCAACACGGGTACAAAATTAACTTCCAAAATATTATTTATTTAAGGATATTGCTCATTGTACTCGTATATAAGCAAGATATTCTATTTCTTTGCTGTGTTTGGTAAGTGAAAACAAAGGTTTAGTTGACTTCTGAACGATAATTGATATAGAAAATATCATTTACAAAAATACACGCGTTGTGTCCTTTGTTAACTTATTAAATACCTGCTAATATATATTAACCTTCACGACCTGTCTGGCCAAGATGGTAATGACCCTGTTTATAAAGCAGTTTGTCCCAGGTATCCCAGATTAAATGACATAAATAGAAGAATGTACCTACCTCTAACTTCAATTTTCATGTTGATTATCACCTACTGTTACTGTGGGCTTGCACAGTTTCACTTTAAATATTACTTTGTTTTACTAATAATATATCTGTATATTATTTTACAACCAACGGATAACTGTTATTGGCCTAATACTATGTAAATTGTATATCTATGGCTGTTTTTGTCCTGAATACCAATTTAAAAAAAAATTGAGGCGAAAAAAGTTTTTTCTTTGAGGCAGTTCGTCCAAGTCGACCAACTCTCCATATAAAAGCCGAAATTTCGCTTTAAAAATGTGTTCTTCTACTTGGTCCTACTCAAAACACGCAAAAAATATGCCTTTAAACAGATCCCCACTATTTTTGTTACACCTTATACAGCAGGGCCTCTTTAATCCGAACACCCAAAATGTATACCCTGTTCGGACTCACGGAGCGTTTGGATTATAGTATGCAGAAATTTTCATAGAAATTTTTCAGAATAAAACATGCATATTTGACAATTTTCGTATATTTAAGTAAGTTACAAACAATTCTACAAAATAATCACTCAGTATTTTTGAAGAATTCCGGTATGGTGCTTTAATTCGATAACAAAATGCCTAACGGACGCGTTGCGGACGATAAAACAATACGTGTAACACCTAAAACGCACTTCGTGGCACTGCAAGTCAGAACCTGAGTCCTGAGCGAAATGGCGGTTGCGCGGGTGGAGAGTGGTCGTTCGGATTATAGAGGTGTTCGTATTAGCGTGGGTACGGATTAAAGAGGCTCTGCTGTAGATAAATACATACTTAGATAAGTAGATACATTTATAACTCACGAACAAAATATTTGTGATGAACACATAAGTAAATACCCTTACCAGGATTAGAACCCGTACTTACTTGTACAGTCACGTCTGAAAATATCGATATGAAAAATGTGCCAAAAATATGCATACATGTATAAAGTCGTGTATACATATTTTTGGCACTTTTTTCGTATCGATATTTTCAGACGTGACCGAAGACATAAGCATGGTCACTACTGACTAGACTAGGAAGCCGTATCGAATCAAAAGCATAATATCGTAATGAATATGTTAACGGCACCAGTCACGGGTTATTAGAAGAAAAGGAGTATTTCGATATTTTCTCACAAACTGTTAAATTTCTACCACTTTATACGTTAAAAGTTGAATGTTCTATTCGTCCTTTATGTTTTCAGTGTATTTAATGAAAGATACCGCAATAGCTTACAATATTATTAACAAATAAAAACTATATTTTTTTGCTCCAGTCATGGGATGTATGGCGCCATTAATTTTAACAAAAAGGAAAATCAATAAAACATCAAATTTAAGCAGCTCCATGGCTCTGTTTTATGGTCAAATGTTGCCAGTGTTTAAAAACTGATGATAAATACTTATTTTACAGGATTTGCCAATACCATCCCATTACTGGTGCCTCTTCCATTATAGGGGTGTTTACATATCGCATAAAATAAATCATGATTAATAAGCAATATATATTGCTTATTATATTAATGCATACTTCATTGACCTGGATAATAATTAACATTAATCCGCATTTACTGTAATTACAAAATAACAACATTAATGTAGTTTACATTAGTATTAATTTATTAGTATTAATTGGAATGAACTGGCCTTTGCCATAAACCATGATCATGTTAGAGTAAGATATTCGAGTTTTGAATGTAGAAATGGATGAATGAAAGTTTATTCACAAGAACATATAGTACATTTGATATAATTAAGTGTACATTATTGACCCTTAATATGCTCGGCCTTAGGACATGTGAAAATTATTTGTATTGACACAATTCATATAATATATGTCAAAGCAAAATACATTACAGAAAAGTTGTGTTTACTAAAAATATTAAATTATTAAATGCAAACGTCAAGTTTTAAGTGTCAATCTGCAGTCATTCAAATTCAGCACATAAGTTAATTAAATTGTTAGCTAATAACTAGTTGAATCCAATTTACTTATTTATGTCAAAATGAAGTAATAATTAGAATTTACATACATATAATCACGCTTATTTTCCGGAGGGATAGGCAGAGACCACAGATTTCCACTTGGTACGATTCTAACATACCTCTTTCGCTTCCTTCATTTTCATAACATTCTTCGTACACGCTCGTCGGTTTAGGGTGCTCTTGACCTGGCATTTCTTCAGGATTTCCCCGATTTGATCAGAGAAAGTCCGCCGAGGTCTATCCCTTCCAACTCAATCTTCTACTTATCCCTCATACACTCTCTTTGTTAACCTTCTTTCACTCATTCTTTCCACGTGTCAAAACCATCTCAACATACCTTTCTCAATTTTTGTCACTACATCTTCGTTCAGTCCACACTTTTCCCTTATCACACTGTTCCTAATTCTATCTTGTAATTTCACACCACACACACTTCTCAACGCTCTCATTTCCACTGCATTCACTTGGCTCTGATGCCTCTTCTGCCATACCCAACTTTCGCTACGACACATAAGTGCACCAACACCCCTCTATGCACAGCCAACCGTGCTCTTTGCGACACCTTCTGGCTGCTCATAAAAGCGTTGAGTGCCCCATTCACACGATTTCCAGTATTCACTCTGCTTTCAATGTCTTCATCATGTTTACCGTCCCTAGTGAACAAGGTTCGCAGATACACAAAATCAAAATTTCACAGTATGTCGTAGTTTCTCTCTTTTCAAATACCATTACTTTCGTCTTGCTCACATTTATTTTCATTCCTTTACTTTCAAAAGACCGATGCATTCTAGTTACCATCTCCTGCAATTCTTCACCCGATGACGAATTTATAATGTCAAAATGAACCAGTAATCAGAATTTTGGACAAAGCTTGTTGCGGATTTTATGTTGTACCTACATTAATGACGAAGCCTGTGGCGGATTTTCACTTATGTAAATTGGACGAAGTTTGTTGCGGATTCTGTTTTGTATCTATGCTTTTGACGAAGCCTGCGCTGTGGATGATGGTTATGGATTAAACAATTTAAAAAAAAGCTTACAATGTGTCTGGGTTAGCGTTGTTCATAATTATTCCAAATTTAAAATCGATAGCTTAAGTGGTTCTCGAGATATTTAGCGTTGTGACAGACAGACGGACGGACGGACAGAGTCGCACAATAAGGGTAAGTACCTTTTGTACCTTTTTGGTACGGAACCCTAAAAAGTTGACTTACCCCAATGTTTTATTAAGCCGATCTAATAAATGAATGAGCTATATCCAAAGAGGGTTCGTACCTGATGGATATTTGGCCAGCAGTCGTAAAAAGCCTAAAGGCATCATTTCCAGGAGGCTCTGCGGAGAAATAAACTTCACTGTTCCATGGAAGTAGTATCTGCGGAAAGTGCCTACCCAATCTCTGTTTAAGGCTTTTTTACATGTCTTAAACGGAACCCTTAGTTAAGATTTCTTAGAGAAATGAGGTTTTCTAAGGGGTGTTTTACAACCCTTAGCCAAATTTTGAGAGGTGATTATATTGGTAAAACCCGAGAGTATTTAAATGTGTATTCTGTACCCCTAGTGTAAATTTTATCGACATCATAACGTGACGAACGCGTTTGCGTTAAGTCTCATTTTGTATAGGATTTAGAGTTTCCAAAACGTCCCGCTTGGCGCGCTCTTTCTAAATCCAATACAAAATGAGACTAAACGCAAACGCGTACGTCACGTTTCAAAATCGAATTTATTTACACTAGGGGTACTGAACCGCCTTTAGAGACTAAATTGTCAAACAAAGTTTTCTGAAGTCGGTCTTATTCTAGAGATAACGACAATTCTTGTTAACATTTGTTTCTGTAATAACTTAATGAAAAACGCCTTTTGAGCTTACAACGCTGCCACTATATGACTTGGTTTAAACAAACCTACTGACAGACATTCAAGTTTTAAAGCAAACTCGCAATTTTTATCTGTAAATTTAAAAAAAAAAATTACTTATGTTACGTTGTAATGTTTTTATCGCTAAGATGTAAAAAGTAATAACATGTCGTGTACAGAAAAAGCAAAAAAAAAACTTTTTTCGGCAAAAAAAAAAAATTTTTGTTTGTTCCTTGTCCTTATGACCTCAAAAATGAATGGTTAAAATCTGTCGAGTTTTACCAACTCACGGTGTATAGGTCATACTGAGAAACGTTAACTATGGGGCGAAAGTTTTTTGGTTCTCCTATGGAATACATCGACATCTGCTGGGCTAAGATGGTCGGCTTTTTATCATTTGTCACCATGCCTGTCCCGTTCTAACAAGTATGTAAGTGCGAAAGTGACGCATGACATGACAGGTGATAAAAATACGACCGTGATACCGCTGCTGATCGGCGAAAATGTATTAAATATCCATTGTTTTGGCTAAGCGTTAAAAAATATGGTATCAGCATTAAATTTTTTAATATTTTTCTATTATATATGTATATTTTGATGTCTCGTTCCGTCAATAGCAATACCACGGATCGGTAAATAAATATGTGCATTGAAACGAGTTTTCGTATTTCAACGAAAAATATTTTTTGAAGTGAATTCGCATGGACGTACCAAATACCGTGCAAATTTTTTGCATATTTTAAATTATGTTAAATTAATTAATCTTGTGCATTTTAGAATTTAATAAGTTTTATATTTAAACGAATTTAGTAATATTTTATATTATATGTATATTTATATTTTTTTATTCAAACAGATTACACAGTATTACAGCGAGATACTAAGGCACTATGGAATGCATACAATATTAATATGGAATGAGTAGGTATGTACCATACCTAGAGGTAAGCCTCATACAGGGTGCAATTGTTAACGTGATACTAAATATATACCTATATGTGTCTAGAACCCTGTGATGTGAGAGCAACCCTGAAATCTCAAAAAACAGATTTTGGTGTCCCATACTAAAGTTCAATTCGATAATCGACACGATGTATGGAAACCGGTTCTTTATCTGATTTCAGAGTTGCTGCTATAGTAGAAGTTGAACGTAGAAATAAGTACAATCGCGTATATATCTTGTACGCGATTAATACAACCGCGTACAATACTTGTTTCGCCAATATATCTGAAAGTTCTTAGATTCTAGGAACTTCATCGGATACAAACTATGTCGAGCTCTTCCTGTATTCATCGGTAAGAACGGCACTGGCAGTTCATAATATCGAATATCTAAGCAATGCAAAATTCAAAAACAGAACGCTGATTTTCGAAGTTTCGAACGTTGGTTCTTTGCTTCTATCGGTTTCCAATCAGTGTGCCCCACGGCGTGGCGGAGAACGCACGGACCGCGACGCGTCGATTCAGAAATATTCGTTATGCGTGCCGGTACGAAGTGCTTGTGACTGTGAATTTAAAAATTAATTAATCTAAAATAAAGTATAATTAAAAAATATATTAGGAGGACTTGTTCAAAAAATTAACACTGATTCAGTTAAAATTTTCAAATAAATCAAAGTGTTAACTTGACAGAAAGTGATTGATCGTTGCGGTTTTTCGGTTTCGGTGTACGATGCGATAAATTTCCATTTGCAATGCAAAATATTTGTTTAACTAAAGTAAATAAAGGAGAATATTTTTAAAATAGTGATTTTTTGGGAGTGCCATAGAGTGGATTAGATGTGTCATATAAAAGTGTTTTTGACGAGAGGGTGGTGTTCACCACTCTTGATTTTGGTGGTTTTGGTGAGCAGGGTACTAGGATATGTGGAAACCGAAGAGTTTATTAGTGACCTTGACAAACCAGGTTAGTGCTAATTATAATATAATTTTAATACAATCTGTAACTGTCAATCACGATTCCATATTTTTTTATTTATAAATTGCATACCAACTGTAAAGGACATCTAACGTCAGTATTTAATTTATAGATATAATTGTTAATTCAGGTTAAAAATACCTACTAACGATTTGAGTACTTTTCTAATACACATCAAAAATAAAATTCGATGAATAAAAATATACTTTAAAAAAACCGGTGTTTATCGCGTATCCTTGGGCGATTTTGTCCTTTACGTCAATTTAAAACTTACCGATATGTACAATAAGGTTGGAAATCGTTTGCTTTTTGCAAAACCTATTGTTTGAAAATTAGTAAATATTTTAGAGCACTTATTCATATTGGGTAATAATTAATATTTAGCAATTATTTACATGTGCGGATTTAGTCTCGAATTCTGTGAAAGCTTAATTTTGTTAATTGTTTGTAGAGCTCTCCGTCAATCATAGGATTATTAACTATGACATTCGTCATTTTAGAGTTTATAGAATGAATAATGTATTTGAATTTCAGAGAAAATGTTCAGTCCATTGAAATAATAATATAGGATAAGTTTTATACATTAATAATAATAAAAATAATTCAGCCTATATACGTCCCACTGCTGGGTACAGGCCTCTTTTCATGCGTGAGAGGGTCTGGTATATAGGCCACCCTGGCCCAATGCGGGTTGGGGACTTTACATACACCTCTGAATTTCTTCGTGGATGTATGCAGGTTTCGTCACGATGTTTTCATACACCGGAAAGTTAGTGCTAAATATCAAACGATTTTCCTGTTTTAGTACATTAAGTTCCGAAAAACTCATTGAGTTATATAGGTATTATTGAAATGATATTATCAGTTCATCTTTAAAATGTTTTATTTGTAAAATATAGGTCTTAGGTACTTTTGAATACTATGTTCTGCCGGTTGGCATACAAATGTCAAAGAGAATGAAAATCTAACTTGATATTAGTATCAAGTGTATTTTGTTATTTAGAACAAGGAGTCCCTATATTGGAAAAACAAAAAGCTAACCCATGTTTTTGATGGGTCGTAAAGTTTACAATTGCCTTCCGCGTGAAATTGTTACTGCAAAAAGTGCGTCAATATTTAAAACTAGACTTCGAAATTGTCTCCTCGAGCACACGTTGTATGACCTCAAAGAGTTGCTTATAAGTAATCCTATGTCATAGCATAAGAATAAAATTAAGTAATACCTACATGTAATTTAATATTATTAATAAATGATGATTATGATAAAGATAAAGATAAAATTCCATTATTGACAGAACTGTGTACATGTAGATGTTGTGGGTAAAATAAAATCCAACAGCTTGCCCATTTCGGACGTACAATAATAAACTTAAAACTAGTCAAATATACTAAAAGTAACAAAACATTAACAACAATACTGTTTCAAAATAATTTTAACCATTTATACACATAAAATATTCATTTAGTTTGTAGAAGCTCTTTATTAATGATTATTATGATTATCAAATTCAGAGCTCTAGCATCATAATTTGCAGAATTCTCATACAAATTTCTTTCCCCTAGTTTAAGGTATTATGGGGTAAAAGTTCCAAGTTTTAGATTTTTTTTATTGTTAATGTACTAATATTAGCTTACATACTAAGTTTCAGCTTTCTAGGACTTCAGGAGGTACGCTAAGAATGTTGATGATCATCAGTGACTCAGGGACGAAATCGGGACTTTTTCGATATCAAAAAAATCTAAAGTACTTATAAGAGCTATGCAATTGAAACTTTAAACGTTTAATAAGTCTACTACATATTCTGAGAATTTGGTTTATCTAGCATAATTCAAACTCAAATTATGAGGGATCAAATAGACGACGAAGGGCTTCGAGAAAAGGTAGGTGTCCTTGCGCTTCGCTTGGCTCATCTTGGCGGAGGCACTACCGTGCCCCCAGATAAAAAATACAAAATTAAAATTGCCTTTTTTGTCATAAATAATATAGCCGGTTAAACAACTTTGTCAGTAGAAAAAGGCGCGAAATTAAAAAACTCTATGGGACGATAATCCTACGCGCCTACATTTTTTAAATTTGCCGCTTTTTCCACTGAGGAAAATGGTTTGACAGACTATAAATGTCATATTGAGTAATTATTGATCACAATGTGCCGGTGCTGGTGTCAGCTGTGTTTATATGGGACCATCGACTGAAGATTGATATTTATGAAGCTTGACGTTGAAAAATGGTTACTTGAGACCGTCGAAATACGCTATCGTAAGCGCTTCCTTGTATTTTATTTCGTACTACTTGTACGGTCGAGTCCACAATAGTACATTACGATACAAGTGCGAAAAATAGGAAATTCGAAACGAGTGGCGATAAATTAAAACACGACCGAAGGGAGTGTTTTAAATCGACACGAGTTGCGAATTACCTATTCGCACATGTATCGTACAACGTTTTTCAGTACATATGGCCCTTTAAATGTTTGACACAGTAACGTAATATGCTAATTTTCGCACTAGTGCGATAAAGTAGCACCATATGTACTGTAAAATACTATTACAATACATATGGTAACTCGTGTCGATTTAAAACACTCCCTTCGGTCGTGTTTTAATTTATCGCCACTCGTTTCGAATTTCCTATTTTTCGCACTTGTATCGTAATGTACTATTATACAATTGTGATAGAAAAGAGAGCTTTTCAGTCGAGTACCGTGATTAAGAAACGAAGCTTGCTGAGTTGCGTAAGGTACAATACGAGATTGAAAAGCTTGATTATATCACTATTGTATACAATACTTTTTTTATACCACGACGGTGGCAAACAAGCATACGGCCCGCCTGATGGTAAGCATGTCATGGTAAGATAGTATGGATGCCTGCAACTCCAGAGGTGTTACATGCGCGTTGCCGACCCTAAGTTTTCAAGTTTTTCTACGAGTCATCTTAATTAATGAAAATTGGTAAGTGTCTCAGTAGACAAAAATTTAGTACAAAAGATATAAACGCGCGTCTCCCGCCCCGCGCCCCGCGCCCCTTTACTCTTTTCTATGGGAGCGCGGCGGCACGTGATTGGTAATTTTTTTTTATAGTTGACTACAGCGTATCGAAATGAATCTTGAGTTGAGTTGGAAGCCCATACATGAAAAGTACGCAAATATTGTTTGGTATAATTGGGTACTTGACACATGTTCAATATTATAACAAAATTTAGTTAAATGGATAGAAAATGAGCCATTCATTATAAAAAGTGGAATTCAAAAATATAAAAAAATACAAGGCTCCAAAGTCTAAAAAAATATTTTTTTTGTCTTTCAAAATAGATAAAAAAATGGTACCATACGATTCCATACATTTTATTGAAAAATAAATTGTATGACAACTATACACATAAACTCAATATTTCAAAGTCAAAATGGCAATTTTCTTGATCTGTCATACATTTAGGACAGACTTATATGATGTGACGTCACACCATGTTATCATTTTGTTAGAGGCGTTTCAATCGTCGAGTGCGAGCGTCAGACTTTAAATCTCATATCTGACCTTTGTGTTGCTTAAATGCCATGAGTCCCATATAGACATTTGATCCTCAGGAAAATCAAGATCGTTTGACATTATTTACAAAAAACAGTCAAGTAGCCAATTAAGATTAAAATTCAACCAATACAGTCGACAAGTAGAAAAATCTTATTATCAGTGTTTTAGAGGTTTGTATATATTTTTGGATTGGCTTGTAAAGATGTTCATGAACTCGACTGCACATCCTCATCATAATATGCACTCTAATGCTTTGAGAATATAGTCGTGTTCAGCCTTGCTCTTCTAGCTATCAGGCCGGAGGGCAACTGGCTCTACGTTTACCAAGACTTGGTTTCCTTAGATAGGGTTACCATATGTCCAAAAATGCCGGACATGAACAGACAGTGGATTTTAGGGAGCTAAATTTAACGACAGGGGGTTCCTATATCGATAAATTCAGTTATCAATACCTTTCCCATATACAAGTGACCGCTCCAAGTTTTGCTCATAAGTGGCTTATCCTGGTAAGGCCCAAGGTCCTACCTATAGGACTTATTCAGTTCGATGAAATTTAAATCATATCTCTTTGTGTCACAGATTTTTGTTTATTATAATAAAAAATTATTTTTTACATTTATTTATTGCTTTGGGCTAATAATATGAAAATCCATGACTTTTTTTCATTTTCTGTTTGAAGGGGGTGTTTTATAGGGTGGTTAGTAGGTGTAACCACCGTGAAACAAGTACACAGTTTTATTTGCAAAAATATTGTATTATATACAATACAAAATCAATTAATACATAAGACCGTGATGTGAATTAAAGCACGCATTTCCCTCTTTACGGTAGCAAAGTGGTACTTTGCATATTTTGCAGCTCCACACAGTGCGCACAGGTTTGGCTTTTGTGCTGCATACGCTGCATCGTCGCGATGTACCTCTTATTGGTAGATGATTGGCTACTGCATGCCTTATAGAAGTTGGTACAAAGGGTTTGTGTTTTTTTATAGATGCATAAGTCGGCGAGTTAGTGTTGCTTTTCCTAGAACTGCTGTTTGCTCTCCCGCTGCTGGCAATAACATAAGCAGGGGCTAGCATGTCTTGATAAACATGACGTCTGAAATCCTTTAGGCACAGTCTATCTAGGCAACAGTTCAAGTCTTTTTGGAGTTCTTTGTAAATAATAAATGCGTTTACAATCGTACAGTCCAGAAAGTGGAAAAAGATGCGATGCCACCACTTCTTGGACTTGCGGTCTATTGCGTAACTGCCTTTTAGTTGGTCGAATTTGTCCACAAAATTCATATTATCATTGTAGTCCTTCAGGGCTAACGGACACTTGACTTCAGTCTTTTCTCCAGTTTTCTCAGTCCTCGTTACTTGTGTAGCATTTTTTGGGTCGTGAAAATTTGTGAGGAGAAAGACAGATCGCTTGTCCTTCCATTTCATGTATGAAACCATTTGATTGCCACTAACTCTGTAGTCATAATCACCTCGTTTCAACTGCTTGTCAGCTTTCAAAGTTGGAAGATGTTTACGAGTGTAATTGACTGTTCCACATGCATATATGTTTTTTGTTCGTAATTCAACTTGCAGATCATAGCTGTTGAAGTAATTATCAAAATATACTCTATGGTTTTTGTCTTCCAAGCCTTGGCAAAATCTTTTGACAACGTTTGCGCCTAAATTAGTTTCTACTTTATTCCCAGTTTTTCCAGCATATATTTCAAAATCTAGACAATATCCACTTGAAGCACATTTTGTCCACACTTTCTACCCCCTTTTTGTAGGCTTTTTTGGCATATATTGCTTGAGGCCACTTCTGCCTTTGAACTTAATCATAGATTCGTCTATCGCTATCTTCTCAGTGTGATAATAATTTTCTTTATAAGAATTTCTTAAAATTTCAATAAAAGGTCTGACTTTATATAACTTATCGTAATAAGGCTCGTTTCGTGTAGGCATTAGGTTGTTATCATTTAGATGTATACCCAAGAATCCATGAGAAGCGATTCAGAGACATGAAAGATGATATATAATTATCGCGTAAGTCAGGTGAAGAGGACCAGTAGTCTTTGTAGCTTGGACTGTGTTTTATTCCCATCACCAAATTTAAACCTAAAAACACTGTCATTTCATCTACGGTAACTGGCTGATAAGAGGTTCCTTTTTGTTGGGCATATAAATTTGTATGAAATGTTATGTGCTCTATGAGCTCATCAGTCCAAAGCATTTTAAAAATCTTCAGCGGAGTTAAGTCTTGTCTTGCAGCCAGGTCTAATATTTCCGTAGGCAATGGGCTACAAGGTGTATAGTCCTCTGGTGCAGATATTGTATATGATCGCTTCCATTTTGGTGGTCGCGAGGGCAATGGAGCTGGTGAAGGTAGATCTGGGACGGGCGAAATTGTTCGCATACCCGCACGTAGGCTGGCTAGCGGAACTTCGTCTTCAGGATCAAACTCCTCATCAGATAACTCAAAACTATTACCAAGAAGTAGCTCTGGCGGAGCACCTTCATTTTCGTCCATTTCTGGGAGGTCTTCCGTTTCCGACTCATCTCCACCGGCAAAACTATCATTGTCTGAAGGTATATCTTCATATATTAAAGCGTTTTCGATTTCTAGATCGGTCAATCTTTTTTTATACATTATATAAAACAGAAATAATTGTTATATTTATAACCATTTTGAAGTATATTATTACCTAAACCTTTTTTATTACCTAAATATTTGTGTCACAGTGGTCATCGCTGTTAACCACCTTGAATAAGTCAGCTTTTACCTAAAGGTACCTTTTAAAACCTGAATATTTAACACTTTTTATTACATGTGAAACTATTTTTTACAAAAAAAAATCGAGTAACAAAAAACAATTGTGCCACGGTGGTTATCGCTGTTAACCACTTTGAATAAGTCCACTTCTACCAAAAGTTATGAATCTAAATGTAAATATTTTTCACTTAAAATAAATGAATAAGTATATTTCATAATACGTATCACAAAACACAACAAAAAAACGATTATTTATAATTTTTTACTGACCAGCAAAATCACACTTTCACATTTCCGTAAACGGCGGGTTTCGAATAAAAATTTAGTTCCACAAACAGCCGTCGAGCGAACTGCGAATGACATTATTATCCTACTTAGGCCTTCTTGTTGACCACGTAATACGATACTTTGACCATAGATGGCTCTGTTACTAAATAATCGGTCGATAAAAGGTGGTTATTGCAGATAACCACCAGAACGAAAAGAGATATTCAATTAGGACAGAGTTGCATTTGTTTTGTTTCATGCAATTTTCAAACAAAATAAAATATACTTTATTCCGTGCACTATAGGTTCAAATTCCAGTGGCAAATTTTGGATTTTTCATTTCTATGGCTGGGCCTTAAGAGGATATACCCGGTATAGCATGTGTCATACCATTTTAGAATCAGTACTAGTTAAACTATTTTAAGCTAGTGTGCCTTATCTCTATATGTGTTTTATTCACCAGAAGCGACAAAAAAAAAGCGAACTTTTCTTGACACCTTATTTCACTTCAGTGACCGACTAAAGGCAACCAATTAAAAGAAAAAAGTGGACGACCGCTCCAAAACCGCTTTTCTATACAAACCTAGTCCCCATTTCCCTCTCTGGACAATAGGTATTAAAAATATTTTCAATCATATTTTTCTATAAAAATATCAACAAGTTTCGTCAAGTCAGGTTTATGAAATTCATCATCATCATTTTCATTTGGAACAGAGTTGCATTTGGTTTGTTTCGTTCAATTTCGAAACAAAACAATATCAACTATATTTCATTATCTGCTGGTTCAAATTTTAGATGTTTCATTTATGGCTGGGCCTTAAGGGGATAGCAAATATGAAATCCGATCTAGGGCCCGATTCGAAGAATGATTAAGAGATGCTTAAAATCTTGGAAAGAGATTGAAAAGATCGATAGCCAAACGATATGTCAAAATTGTCGTTTATTTCGATTCTGCTGTGATCTCAATAAGATCTATTTACGATATTTCTAACGTCAAAGTGACATTAGTTGCTCGAATCGTGCTGCTTCTGTCAATTATACGACACACAAACGATATCTAATTGAGAACTTATCTAAACCAGAACTTATCGTTATCTTATCTTTTCCGTATTTCATTCTTCGAATAGGGCCGCTAGTAACCCTACCTTTAGAACACGCTTACAACATTGGTTGTCAGTTTTGCGGTAGGTCACTACTGTCTTGCGGTTTGCGAACTTCAGGAACTATTTCCATCTGCATTTTGGTTGAATTATAGGTACGCTATTTCCGAGTTTAGCCTCCTTAAAACTGAATCCGATAATTTTCTACCATTGCCCAATTATTGACGATCTGGTCCTAACGAGTTTGAACCGTACGTTATAATTGGCCTAATAGACACAAAAAGATTGACAAGTCGAACGCCCAGTGGCGTCGGTGTGTGATGTGGGTCGTCGAATAAAACTATTTGGTTGGAGTATAGGTATATAATGTCTGAAATATCATGTGTAAGAGCTTATGTTACACCCGATATAACCCGACAGTTTTAAGAGGTGTATTCTTGACCGCATTATTTGAAATCGGTCTTGTTTTAGAGATAATGACAATTCTTGCGAAAAATTGTTTCTGTAATAACCAGTGATCGAAATAGGTAGAGTATAAATACCTAAACTTAGTAGAACAAAGTCATAAAGTGGAGACTGCCTTGTGATATAACGTTTTTTTCCGGGACTAAAGTCCCGGAAACGTACTAAGTAAATACTATTGTTATAAATACGGTAAATAATAATGCATTCCTCATTTTTGCCCAATCAATCAATTCAATAGGCGTAAAATAAAAGAACCATTATTCCAAACAAGGCACCAAACACCCTGTTGTCACGTTCTGCTTTTCAATTATCTTTTAAAACGCATAGTTGCCCCTATTTTCTTTTGATGACTATATAATTACTTGACTATAAACTAAATTGGTTGTTTTATTTTACGCCTATTCATTGTATTGGACAAAAACGAGGAATGCATTGCTTTTTACCGTATTTAAATAATAATAATAATTCAGCCTATATACGTCCCACTGCTGGGCACAGGCCTCCTCTCATACGCGAGAGGGCTCGGGCTATGGTCCCCAATGCGGATTGGGGACTTCACATACACCTTTGAATGTCTTCGCAGATGTGTGCAGGTTTCCTCACGATGTTTTCCCTCACCGAAAAGCTAGTGGTAAATATCAAATGAAATTTCGTACACAAGTTCCGAAAAACTCATTGGTAGCCAGGATTTGAACCCGCGATCTCCGGATTGAAAGTCGGACGTCATATCCACTCGGCTACCACCGCTCTTAAAACAATGTTATTTACTTCGTACGTTTCCGGGACTTTAGTCCCGGATTTTGTTTTTGAGTTTAGGTATTTATACTCTGCCTATTCCAATCACTGGTAATAACTAAATGAAAAACGCCTTTTTCGCTGCGACGCTACCACTATGTGACTTGGTTTAGACGTACCTAATGACAGATATTTGACAAAACGTATCTGTTAGTAACAAAAAATCCACATATACATGCAATTTTTTTTTTGCTGACTTTTACCATAAGTCATATAACATTATTTGCTTCTTATGACCTCACCCTCAGGAATGCGTGGTTAAAATCTATCGGATTATATGGGTGTATATTAGAGCGCTATATACACGTGTTAGGGTAAGGCATAACATACACTCCAGCTGCTACTTGACAAAGATAAGTATGATACGTTATATGATACAAAATGTCCTATAATTAATGCACCCAGTTCACCCGACTAAACTTTTAACTACGCGAGTGCAGCTTTAACTGTGCGTAGAAAACTGGATAATTATTGTAACTATTATTTTAGTGTCCAACAAAAATACTAACTTAATATACCTACATCAGCGCTAGCTTCACTAAGCCGAGCTCATTTTTAATTTAGAAGTTATAATTTAAGTCCGTTCGCTGCTGAACTTTGAAAGTATTAGCATATTAGGTGTATAATGTTCCCGCAAGTTCACGAAAGAATGAGAATAAATTATAAACTTAAATAGGTACGAAACGATACAGAATTGGCATGAGTAGGAGTTTGTTTTTGTTTTTAACAACAATATATTTGAGTTTTGAAGGTTTGCTAAGTGAAAGTTTATTGTTTCTTATATTTCCATTTTTCTTTTAGCTTTTTGTAACTGAACCTTGCTTATCTTTTTAAGTTTTTTCTCTGGATTTCTGCTTGAACTTTAAGGCTTTTTAGTTTCATCAAAATGTATTCGACACTCAATATTAAACGAGCAGTATTGTGTTCTTGAGGGTAGGTAGGTACGAAATAAATACGCTGTTTACCAACCTACCTACGTTTTATATATTGATATCTTATACCTTTAAACGAGCAATTCTTGTATATATATATATGTATATATATTTCTGTGATCTCGGAAACGGCTATAACGATTTCGCTGAAATTTGGTATATGGGGGTTTTTGGGGGTATACAATCGATCTAGATTAGTCTTATGTTTGGGAAAACGCGTGTTTTCGAGTTTTCATGCGTTTTTTTTCGACGCAGAATATGGTCGCTATTTTCGTGTAGCCGGCCACTGTCCGTCTGGTCCAGCGGGTTAAGACGCGGACTGCTAAATGAGTGTTACGGGTTCGAATCTCGCCCGGTGACTAAGTTTTGTTTTTTTTTTTATATGTTCAAGTTTATATATATTTTTTTAATTTTTATTGTTTTAGACAAGTTTAATTTAGTAAAAAAAATTTAGTTAAGATTATCACCTTGTAACAGACTGACATCTACATTTATTTATTTACTCTATTAGAAATTATTGAATTTGTTTGGAGTGAATTTCGCGCATAATATTCGCACTTGTAATGTGACAGTGGCATCCGGTGACATCTGGCGGTGAATGACTGAACTAGCAGGTAGTTTACTCATGATAATATTGCATAGTACAATATTTGTTTATAATATATTTTTCAATATAAATTCTTAAGTAATGTTTATTGAATAATCGATTAAACACAATAAACTACTTCGTAAGCTTTTAATTTATTTATGTTATCTTTAGAGATGCCATCTGTTGTAAGGCAGATCAATCTAAATACGCGGGAATAAAAGTGACCAATCATAGACGAGGATAGTAAATATTATCCAATCAAAACTCTGCATTCTGGTTGGGCTTAGGAGTAGGATTAACATGGCGGTTGAGGGGTTCTCATGGGGGAACGAGGTTATTTAAGGAACTGCAAAGTGGATTCGTGATCTTTTGCCTTCAGCAGAGCGTCGAGTCAAGAAGGAATCCTGTGAGTGTTAGGTTGTAAGGAAAACCATGTGTCTAAGCTTGTTTGCAGATACGTCTATTAGCGGCCATCTTCAGGAGATATGAAAAAGAACAGCGACTGCAATGGGCGACACGCGGGTCGTATTGACCTTAACCTCGGTTGTGAAGAACTGCGTGAGCCTACCACGGGCAGCTGCCGAAAGGGCTACATTTCACGAGCATCGGGTCTTAAAGGTTCTTAAATTGTCACTGTGAGTGGCAAATCATAAGAAAACCGTGTATTAGAACTTGTTCGCAGATACGAGTATAAGCTGCCACCTTCGTTGGAAGCTTAGCGTGTGGATACGGCCAACATGGGCGGGACGCTGTAGGAGCTTCATCCGGACCATGGGCGTGTTGAAAAACACAAAACCGTCATGGGTCAGCTGCCAAACAACTACGTGTTACGGTGCGGTAATTTCATATACCTACTTAATTATTTGCATATCATTTTATATCTTGAGGAAACCTAAAATACATATTCCGTTCATTCATAGGCTCCAATGTTTGCTTAATATCAGTAGGATTGTAGGCTTGGTTGATACCGATGAGTTGCCTATAAATAAAATCATTATTTCTATATATGAATAGCGGGTAGGTTGAATAGATCGCGTTGGGTACCCTTCATTGTGGAACGAGATGACAATTCTTGTGCTCTGTGAATGTAAGTCGGATTCTTAAACGAGAGTGTTATTTTAAATATGACATCAAAATGGATTGAGATATTTAATTTCATTTGTTCAGTGAATTCCTAAATCGTGTATATGCTTTTTAAATATAATCAATTTTGAAGATAGGTAAATCAGTGTTCGTGTGTGATATGATTATAGGGTAGGTAGATGCATTCAATTACGATAAGTACTTGATTTGAGTTGTGAAATCATTAGCAAATAATTGAAGGTGTTTAGTAGTAAACGAGCGCGTTTATTATTGTGGATTAACCGTTTACGAAAAGAAGTGGAACGTATGTATTTTCCATGTTTTAATTCAATGGCAAGGGTGGAATGTGTCTCGATTTAGATATAGATGGCATAAGTAGATGTATTCAATTAGGTTGATAAATAACTTTAGTTGGGTTACACTCGGCGGTCATTTCTTTATCGTTTTATGTAGGTTTAGCCGTCAATATCAGTCATTATTACCATATATAGTATAACACGTAAAGTCAACGAACGGTGTAGGTAATTTAATTCATGAAATGTTTTAACATATATTTAATATTATTTATTTCTGAATTCTCGGTTCATGTACGAGGAATATCGAGTCCTGTCAGCGGATCCTAAGGGCGCCTGCTTCGTGTCTCGCCATCAATTCCTGGGGTGTTCTGCCTTCGAGAGCTTCAACGCTTCAAATCAAGATGCGGACCTCGCAGATGAGGGCGAAGGTGAAGATTCACTCCGGTGCAAGCTAGTAGACACGGTGCGTTGGTTCTGAGTTATATGTTATCTCAATCTTGACCTGACATATCTATATATCACATACTTTCATGTTTCAGTGTTAGTGAATTACAGCACTTTGATTGAAAATGTAGGTTGATAGGTTGAGTGTATTAATTATGATGTAATACATAATTCACCTTTTATAATACTACAAAAATAATTGGTTGTGTAATTATTTGTGCGCGCGTATATAGGTATACGGCCACGTTTGTTTAATTAGCAACCAAGTTCATAAACTAGATTGATATAATTGTTTGGTGAATAAGTTTTACAAAATACTTATTTATTTAGAATGTTATACAAATGGCTAATGACGTAATATTATGTCGCAATACATTATAGGTTTTATTCAATGACTTCTTACAGTAGCTTAATTACTGTGGCTACTGTTATAGGTATTCTGTACGTCACTAAGTTTAGATCCTTTGACTTCCACTATTATAGTTTGATTATCATAATTGAAATGATTCTTCCTTTGAATGCCTAGTTGTCTTTATTCATATAGATACTTAACTTCATATATTCCATAGGGCGTAAATGTTTAACTCGATTAGAATATTAAGCACTATTTTTGTCTCAATTTCCGGTTCACGGTGGTTGCGGAGCGAGTCTTGTTCCATCAGCGGCTTTCGAGTGTCTCGGTGTCTCCGAGCATCCTCGTCGGTACCTGATCAACCCCACTGCCATGGGCGCCCAGATGCAAGACCTACCTTCTACATGAAGAGGCTGGCTGCACTACGCCGCATCTGTATCTCACGCCTGCACATTATATCCAGTGCGCCGTCCATTTGCGTGGAACGAGAATTGATCCTGCCTTGCCTTGTCTTCTCATCATGATGTGAGAGCATCGAAGCCCCATCAAGCAGATCTTAATACCTAGCGGTGACGTAACCTTTCAATAAATTATACAAAAGGTTTTAATTTCATAGTCTAGTCATGATAGGAGTATACAAGCGGTTTAAATAATATTCACGATTCCTAACTGCTTACTTATTTGTAGGTAGATAACTGGTGCCTATTTGATACTTATTTTATGATCATGATTCCGTTTTATAGGTACATACCTAAGTATATTACGTATGTTGAAATGTTATTGTGGGTGTATATATTTTGATCATTTGGTATATAGTTTGATCTGTATTTGCCAATGTATTATACCTGCCCTAATTTATTTGTCATATTGAATCAAATCATATGACTAGAATGTGGTTATTACATTTTGGATTATGTCCAATTGAGAGGATATTATATATATTTACTAATCAATTGTAGTTGTTGAAACCTGTCACAGTGGTTTTATAAGTGGCTGTTTTAACAATGCGGTTTTAGTTATATTTGGGATTGTCGTTGCATTTGATTGATCCCAGTTATGACTAAAGGTATCAAATCCTAAACCGACTGGCTTTTAATTTAATTAACAGTTGTACTCTTTGCGAGATGTCGCATATGATAATTTAGTAAAATGGCTGATCTCATGATATTAGGGGCAACGCTTATATCATTGTCTTGTATATTTTCGTTCTTGGTCACTCATGTCATTTATTTACTATTATCCCGGTTTCAGTACTTGTTAGTCTGAACCTTACGTGTAATATTCCATTAGGCTACATGCCTCAGGTACTGCAGACGGTGCAAGGTCCAAGTGACTTACCTATGGAAACATTTCACGTGGGATTTGCGGCTCGACATATTAGGGAGTTGTCCATAGAGCGGTGTATGCATGATAATTTTATGAGATTCAAAAGGTTGCCTTATAGTTGACTGCAACCAGCTATTTTATTTTACAGTATATTAAGGTAATAAAGTTGTGTGAAGCCAGACTACACCCCGTCGATCCTACCTAATTTTATAGCGTATTTATGAATGTGTTATCATAAGTACTAATATATCTTTACTTATATTTGATCAAAAGGTATCAAATCTTAATCCAACTGGTTTTTAATTTAATTAACAGTCTTACTCATTGCGTGACGTTGCATATGATAATTTAGTAAAATGGCTGATCTCATGATATTAGGGGCAACGCTTATATCATTGTCTTGTATATTGTCGTTCTTGGTCACTCATGTCATTTATTTACTATTATCCCGGTTTCAGTACTTGTTAGTCTGAACCTTACGTGTAATATTCCATTAGGCTACATGCCTCAGGTACTGCAGACGGTGCAAGGTCCAAGTGACTTACCTATGGAAACATTTCACGTGGGATTTGCGGCTCGACATATTAGGGAGTTGTCCATAGAGCGGTGTATGCATGATAATTTTATGAGATTCAAAAGGTTGCCTTATAGTTGACTGCAACCAGCTATTTTATTTTACAGTATATTAAGGTAATAAAGTTGTGTGAAGCCAGACTACACCCCGTCGATCCTACCTAATTTTATAGCGTATTTATGAATGTGTTATCATAAGTACTAATATATCTTTACTTATATTTGATCAAAAGGTATCAAATCTTAATCCAACTGGTTTTTAATTTAATTAACAGTCTTACTCATTGCGTGACGTTGCATATGATAATTTAGTAAAATGGCTGATCTCATGATATTAGGGGCAACGCTTATATCATTGTCTTGTATATTTTCGTTCTTGGTCACTCATGTCATTTATTTACTATTATCCCGGTTTCAGTACTTGATAGTCTGAACCTTACGTGTAATATTCCATTAGGCTACATGCCTCAGGTACTGCAGACGGTGCAAGGTCCAAGTGACTTACCTATGGAAACATTTCACGTGGGATTTGCGGCTTGACATATTAGGGAGTTGTCCATAGAGCGGCGTATGCATGATAATTTTATGAGATCCAAAAGGTTGCCTTATAGTTGACTGCAACCAGCTATTTTACAGTATACTAATTAAAGTAATATAGTTGTGGGAAGCCAGACTTCACCCGGTCGATCTTTATAACACATTTATGAATACGTTATCAATACGTCAATCACAACATAAACGCTAACAAATGTTTATTTATATCTGAGCATATTAGTAAACCTTATATATTATTAATAGAACTTGCTACAACTTCTTGTTTCATAATTTTCTTTATCTTAAAGTAGGAATATTTTGATCTCCTGATGTATCCCACAATGGCATTTTATAGGAAGAAGGTAGGGTTTATTATAGTAGTCTTGTAAATAGTATTCAATAATTTTGATAGGATTTTATAATTTCCTATTGGTTCAATGCACTTAAAATAGTGTTTCATTTTATTGACATGGTTTAATATTCGTCTTTCTTTAAGAACGGATATGTTTTGTGCTTGTTGGAACATATTTCAGATTTTATTTTATCATGTAACATGTCTCACACCTCAGAGAGCTTGGGTTGTTATTTATCATGATGTTGGTCTATATTTACCACTAAATGATCACGCCATACCTAATTTAAATGAGGTTTTAATTTGTCTTTATCTGTGGCATATTTTGTTATGTTTGTGTACAGGTTAAATTGGGCAGTCAGGTTTTTGTTCCGTCTTGTTTTCCTGACTTAGGTATTTGGCCCTAGTAATCAAGGCGGTATATCCGAATGGGTCCTAATCAGACTTCATTGGATATAGAGTTCATAAATTATTGAATCATACTCAATCAATTTTAATGCAATAAATCAAATTTATTAGCATTTAATACCTTGTTTATTTTATACTTCATCCCCTATAGCCTAGACCCTTATTTACTAAATTTCAGTATTACTTTCCAAAGGTTTCAATAGAGTTGAGGAAAGTAACAGTATTTCAGCTTACAAAGCTTTTGTAGTAGAGTTTAGCCAGGTTAAGATAATTACAACCTATACATCACCATATTACAATAAATAGTTATAACCGAGCAAAGCTCGGTCGCCCAAGTACTGCATATATTATACGTACTATGTATTGAGTAACAATTCTATTCATATGGTAATAAATGCGAGTTGTAATACTAGCAATATGTCTGGCCACCACAGACATGATATGTTATACTGCAGCAGCAGCATGGTTCCATTTTTATAGCCTGCACTATGCCCGTCACTTTCGCACTTACATACTTGTTAGAACGTGATAGGCATGGTGACAAAAATTATTTATTATTTATTTATTTAGTATTTTGCGCCATGATTGTTGTTTTTTTTTTCTTTATTTTGGCACAAACAGTCATTACAAAAGAGTTACATTAGAAAATATTACATATAATATTGACAATACAGTGTCGAAAATGTTATAGATTATAGTTATTAATTTTGTTGCAATGGACCTGAATTAACTTAACTATAAGAAGAAGATGAAATTGAAAGAAGGAAAACGTTCAAGCGCTGACCACTATCCCAGTAAACAGTAGTTGTATTGACAACAAACCATAAAAGCGGAGCGTGAATCTCGCGACCTAAACGCGTAAGCACCATGAACTTTACAACGCTTACGACGTTTTGGTCGCGTGGTACAGGTATTGTGACAATTTCAATGTTTGATATGGCTTCTCTAAAGTAATAATAATTTAATGGTAGAAACGAATAAAATTCAGACTTCATTACAAATTACCTTAAATAAATAACGGAATAAAAGACACCCACTACTAAAAATAATCCTTTGCCTACTCGTCTCTGTAGATAATAATAATATATATTTTTTTGCAGAAAGGCCAATGTAATTCGTAATTTCGCTGCAGAAGTAAAATAAATCCGTCTTTGTTCAATCATTCGCTGCAAATGCAATAAACTTTTTTTTTCTATTATTACTGGAAATAAAGTAAAAACAACATATAAGATCAAAGATTTTCAATCATCCCAAGATACCCCAATGACATTGAAGAAAAAACAAGCTGAAATTTGGTAACTAATGAAAAAAACATGAAATCCTAAGTACAAAGATGTGATATGTATGATTCGAGAATTCAATAACGCTCTCTTCGTTAGGTAACCAAAGTAAGATTTCGTTCATGCCGTTTAAATTTCGACTTTATTCAAGAAAGCAAAGAGTCGACAGTTTTAAGAGGACCTTTCAGTTTTTCTTTACATTGTGTCCGCAAAGTTAGTATGATGTCGAGATATGAGACAATCTGATAAGATCCTAATGGTTGAAGTTTCGTAAGTAAAGTCTTAACGTGACAGGTCTCTTAGTTTGTGTTCCGAGTGTAAAAAAAGGGACAGGAGAATTAAGGGTTTTGAAACGTATTCCAATATAAAGTATTTTTAGCACGAACTCTATAATAAATAAATAAATAATAAATAAATATTATAGGACATTACTACACAAATTGACTAAGTCCCACAGTAAGCTCAATAAGGCTTGTATTGAGGGTACTTAGACAACGATATATATAATATATAAATATTCATAAATACTTAAATACATAGAAAACACCCATGACTCAGGAACAAATATCCATGCTCATCACACGAATAAATGCCCTTACCAGGATTTGAACCCGGGACCATCAGCTTCGTAGACAGGGTCACTACCCACTAGGCCAAACCGGTCGTCAAATACCTATCTTTATTGTAGCTAAATATAACATGCTTGCGTAAGAAAAATATGTTTTACAGTACATATGGTGCTACTTTACCGCACTAGTGCGAAATTTAGCATATTACGTTACTATGTCGAACATTTAAAGGGCCATATGTACTGTAAAACGTTGTACGATACATGTGCGAATAGGTAATTGGCAACTGGTATCGATTTAAAACACTCCCTTCGTTTGTGTTTTAATTTATCGCCACTCGTTTCGATTTTCCTTTTTTCGCACTTGTATCGTAATGTACTATTACAGTACATATGGTGCGACTTTGCCCCCCTAGTGCGGTAACTAGCACCAGTACGTATGTCGTAAATTTAAAGGGCCATATGTACTGTAGAACGTTGTACAATACACGTGCGAAAACGTAATTCGCAACTCGTGTCGATTATAATACTCCCTTCGGTCGTGTTTGAATTTATCGCCACTCGTTGCAAATTTCCTACTCTTGACTTGTATCGTAATGTACAATTAAATGTTTCAAGTTCCAGCGACAATTAGCTGGATATACATAGTGTATTTTTGATTATGGTATTTTTAATTATGGTCATACTGCGCACGGTAAATATGTAAGTAGGTTTTATCATAATATACCATAGAACCAGCCTGAAATCTCCAAACAAATTCACTGTCGAAAATACAATAATATAATACAAAAAAGGTATATTTACAAATACAGTTTACATACGGAAAATGTAGATATCCATTTGAGTCAGACCAAGATAAGTTGGCAGCTATTTTAAACGTCATATTTCTATAAAATTATGACGTTTAATTAATACTTGCACAGGCTGGGCTATCAAAATCGCTGCCAACTTTTGGTCTGACTCTAGAGGTCTGATCTTGGCCATCTGCGAGTGCGGTTTACAATATACAATTAGGATAGGTGGGTCACTGGTTAACTATGTTAATCTAAAACGAAAAATCTATGTGACAAAACTAGGAATTCACACGGGAACCAGGAGTGGTTGGTGGTGCGGGTGTAAAGTGTAAGTTTATCAATATAGCTTAATATTCATCTATAGTCATTATTAAAATTTCATTTACTTTAAAAGACACTGGCTCACCTACTTATTTTTTCTGGTTTAGCTTACTGGTAGAGAATGCCGGCATTACGTTCTCTATTTGTACTATCATGTACTGTGTTATAAATAATTCATATAATACGTATATACAACCAGATATCGGAGTCGGACCAGCCCCGAAAAAATATATAAACAAGGGGTAAGGACTGAGGTTGAACGTTGACGTTGAAATAACCTCTGGAGGCAATTCTTTTTTTTTAGCCTATATACGTCCCACTGCTGGGCACAGACCTCTTTTGATGTGGTACAGGGCTTGGATTATGGTCTCCCTGTTGGCCGAATGCGGGTTAGGGACTTCACATACACCTTTGAATTTCTTCGCGGATGCATAAAGGTTTCCCCGTGAAGTTTCCCATCACCGAAAAGATAGTGTTAAATATCATATATTTCGAACAAAAGTTCCGAAAAAGTCATTATCTTCGGAATCTTCACAATGAATTAAATGAAAATCTCTAGAATGCTACGAGCATGCCAAAAGCCAAACGTGGCCAAAAGTATCCGATCATTCAAAAGAACTGCATTTTATAAAAAAGTGGGGACTTTATGAAAACAAACGTTTTCCATTTGGTATGAAAACTGCTCCCTCTTCTTTCCTATGTTCAATCGAATAATAAAATGAATTTGCGAACTCCCAGTGCACTCACAGTTGACAACAAACTTCATAGTTTAGAAGAAGTTTAATAAGTTCTTATGAAATGTGTCTTATAGCAAGCTTTTTGTAGTTTTTCTTCAGTAACATAGTTAGCGATGCGGTGGTAGAAACTATAATCAGTTTCTGCGCTAAGAATCTTAGCTTATGACAATTTTTGTAATGAAAATATTGAATTATTACTGGCAATTTTCATAATTTACTTTTATTGTTACAAATATTTCTATCTATCTGTAAACGTAATGATTGCTTATATTTACGTGTTTTTCTGGCGCGACGTAACCTACAAATAATTTAAGGTTAAGGTTATAAGTACGAATATAATAATAATATATCGGTCTTGCCCTTGAGCCATTCTACATGTCTCTTTTAGTGGAGGGCTATCCTGTGGGGGCTTTTAGTGGAGGGCTATCACCGTCTACCGGAAAAAAAATGTATACCGTTTTATTAGGCAGGCGTCTGGTTTTTTATCCCATAGTCCAGTTAACCGCGTTTACCCAATAACCCAGTTCTTTTTACTAGACTCCATGAATTCTCAAAAGTCCATAGCGGGTGCTAATGAGTGAGTCCCATTACACGGGCAAGGGCAGCATTCGCTCACTGTACCCCTTACATCTCATTAAATTATTAAAAGGGCATCTACCTGTTGGCTTCGATTCCGCGCCAGACTGGGCGTCAAAGTATTATTAGCATGTACAGTGTACATGACTTGTATGCTACCACAGTTCTTTTCTCTGATATTGTCGCTAAGTGGTAATCCGATTTTGATTCGAAACAATAGCTCGCGGTTATTAGTGCTCGCGAAATATACGAGTCATTACTTTTACTTATTATTGCACGCTAGATGTTCTACGAGTGATTTCAAGGTTGTATAACAAACAATCCGCTTTGCCCACGATTAAATGGAGAAGGTGTAGGCATTAAGGGCACGAGGTTGGTGTTCCACTAGTCAAGTTAATAATAACACAAACATTGCAGTTAGAGTGTGTGATTGTATATTAAGTACCTACTATAGCCATACAATTGGTATTTGAACATTTGTAACCCGAGATTGGCCAATATTCTCAATTAATCGTGCCCTCAATTGGATCAAAGAAACAAATGTCAAAGGGTTACGTCGGCCATCTTTAGGGGTTACAGTACAGACCACCTCAAACTAGACGGAGCATGGGTCACAGTACAGACCACCTCAAACTAGACGGAGCATGTAAGTGTACTCGTGGTCAGCACACGACGGTACCATGCTTATTTAGTACCGTGCCTACTTTTAATTGTGCTTAAACAGTTTTTATATGAATTATGTGATTTATTTTAATTACTGTTTTAATAATGTAATTTAATGTTTATGATTTGTGATAATTATGATAAAGATAGTTTATTATTCAAGTAGGCATATTACAATGCGCTTATGAACGTCAAATAAAGCTATACCGGCTCTAACCATACACCTCTGACCTGAGAAGATTTAAATCCCCCCTCAGTTGGAGGAGACTCGGCGGAACACATATTTTCAAAACATTACATCTTATAATTAACAGGCATTAAATAAGAAAAAAATACAATTTAAATAACTATAGAAATCATGCAATTACATACAGTAGCTACTTTTCTTTATAGAAATTTGAAAAAAATATATATATGTCATATCAAATCATACAAATACGTATACGTCTTTCAGAAAACATATCGACTTCTTACAAAGGAAATAAAAATAGAGAAATGAGAATATACATTATATAAAGCTGACAGATTGCTATACCTACAAAAAATATTTGATGTGCTTTCTTACCTGAGCTGTCTCACCTATATAATGATTTTACATATACACATAATACAATGATTTTAATTGCTACTTGTTTTTACAGTATGTACTCTGTGTCTATGATCATTGTTGGTCAAACTAAAGAAATTAATCCTCATTTGAGTTATTTTCAAAAAATATTCCTGCGGTTTATTTGCCGCAAACCATAAAAAACGTATAAGAAAGTTGTGGCAATTAGACACAATCGCAGATGTATTCTCAGATAACCCATTTAAGTGTTAAAACATGATAGTAGCGATATTTTACTTTAAGTCGGCATGTTCGCCCGAATTATTCGGTTCAACTGCATCATTGTATTAAACCATTCAAAAGCGCTTCAATAACATTAGCAGCTATAGATTAATTGCTTACCAGGCAATTAATTCCCTAGGAGCAAACAGGTCAAAAGGCAAGGTACTTGCAAACAAATATTCAACACTGTCCTAATCCTAGAGAGATCAACCTATCCCGAAACTAAGCAATATGGTAATCGCTTGTAATATGGATACGGGAAATGATATGTATACTTACCTATATATAGGGTTGCCATTATTATTTGGAACTGATACGGGACAATGGGGTAGTAAATAATTCCATAAAATTAACAATAAACATCCTAATATTATAACTGAATTGTCTGTTAGTAAATTTAAAAATTATGTTAAACGTAAGTTTATCTCTAAATTATAGCACACAAGACTACATGAATGACGAAACACCGTGAGATTAAGTGTGATTGTAAATAATGAATTATTTATCATTATGTTAATAATGATGAAATTGATAATACAATGAATATATTCGTGTTTTTTTGACATTTAGATTTTATTCTAAAAAGTTTCTAGACTAATATTTTTATACAATTTTGGTATTAGACGATCCTTTTGTGAAATTCTTCTTATTAAGTTTGAAATATCTATAATAAAATAATGTTTTTTGAGAACAATAGTAACTGCATCAATAAATTGCTCTGATATTTAGATTAAGATGATATTTGTAAAATGTGACAATTTAAAAGTGCTTGTTGCCAGGCCTATTTCAATAAAGAATATATTCACTTTGACTTAAATACGTATCGCTTTGTAAACGTTTTATAATGCGGTGTCTGTATAGACAATACATATACAAGGTGCTCGTGAGCATTGCGAGACATTTTAACTAAGCATTCCTGGTAATATTTAGCAGGGATCGGAAACCGGTATTTTTTGTACGGGAACGAAAACGGTATTTTTTCCTTCTTTGTTAATTACTTCATTTCTAGTTAGGCAATCTAATAATACGAAGTCGTTATCTGAAAACACAACTGAGTCCTACATTTCGAGTATAAAATAAACCGAAATATATGGTTATTTCGATGTTTTTGCAAAAAACCGGTTCCAATCCCTGATATTTAGAAACTAAAATGTCATATAAAATTTTCTGGATTAGGCCTAGTTTCAGAGATAATTAAATGTTTTTCGAAATCATTCTTTCGCCATAAGTCGGTACAAAACACATTTTTGACTGCGGTATTGCCACTTTGAGGTCTAGTCTAGACATACCTATGATTGACATCGAAAAATTAAAAAAATGTATTTGAGAGTCTATCCCCAAATAAAAAATAAAAAACTTTTTAGTTAATTTTAGGTTATGTATTTTACGACAATGATTGCATTGTCATCCGGTGTCTATCATCAGATTAGCTCTATGTCATCAATATCAATATATAGGAGGTGGCCATGGGAACTATGTGATAAAACAAAGCAAACTAATTGCGTTTGGGGTTGTTAGAATTGTCTCGATGAGTAAGTTTTAGTTGCCTATGGAAAGAAAAGTACATTCAGCGATAAAAGTTTGTACCAAAAAAAAAGTTTCGCTACAAAAAAGTTTTCTTCGACTTCCAATTTTTTTTTTCTATTTTCTTAGTTTTCTACTTTTTCCTGATCAGAACACGATACTGAATATTAAACGGATCTCCACTATTTTTGTTAGTTACATCCTGTACACGTAACATTTACGTATCTTAAAATTTGAATCATACCGTATATCTACCGTATGTATTTTTGACGACCGGTCTGGCTTAGTGGGTAGTGACCCTGCCTATGAAGCCGATGGTGCTGGGTTCAAATCCTGGTAAGGGCATTTATTCGTGTGATGAGCATGGATATTTGTTCCTGAGTCATGGGTGTTTTCTATGTATTTAAGTATATATAAATATTTATATATTATATATATCGTTGTCTAAGTACCCTCAACACAAGCCTTATTGAGCTTACTGTGGGACTTAGTCAATTTGTGAAATAATGTCCTATAATATTTATTTATTTATTTATTTATTTATCTACGAGGATCATATAGAACACGATACTGAACATTAAACGGATCTCCACTATTTTTGTTAGTTACATCCTCTACACATTCACATTCGTGGCAGCCTTGGAATTCGTGACGTAGCGGATAAGCTGCAGGAAAGTCGCCTCCGATGGTATGGCCATATAAGCCGCAGACCAGTAGACTACGTCGGAAATAGATGCCTCAATCTCACTGTCCAAGGCCCTAGATCACGCGGCCGCGGTAGGCCTAAGAAGCGCTGGCTGGAGGTCGTGAGAGCGGACATGGTGGAGAGCAATCTCACATCTGAGGATGCCGAAGATCGGGCAAAGTGGAGAAGATTAAGTAGGAGAGCGGACCCTGGCGCTAGGCCGGGAAAACGCTAGGTTGAAGAAGAAGAGAAGACATCCTCTACACGTAACATTTACGTATCTTAAAATTTGAATCATACCGTATATCTACGAGAATCATATAATACACGGCAAAGGCAAAATCGACTTCTCAAATAGTAACAAAAAGACAAACAGAATAATAAATTTGGCCAAGTTCGGGCCTCGGGCGATGCGTCGCTATAAATTCTTACACAAAGCGGTAGCGACAACGATTCTGACTTTGGTAGTACCTGTGGAAAAACTTTTCTTTGTCCCGGAGATTGAAAGTTACATTGTGACATCAAAATGATGTCAATCGCCTGCGTCTCGCTCGCGCCAATATACCGAGTGTGGCTTGTAACACGAGCAAGTAGGTTGTACAGTCAGCATCAAAAGTAGCGGATCAAATAACGTTTCATAAGTATCTACCATTCTGTAACGGCTTAACAAAAAATGATGTCTATAATATAGAACAACTAAGACTGTAAAAGATGTACTTTTGAGCGCGAATTTTAGAAATTTATCTATATTTGGAGAAGTTATCCGGAATATCAGATACTTTTGGCGCGTTGTTTCATCCGCTACTTTTGATGCTGACTGTACTCCTCAAACTGACCAACATTTGTTTAGCAATTTTTAATTAATATAAAAACAAAATTAAAAATTTTGAAAAAACCCACGACGGTTAAAACGTAGTTGAAAAAGCGCGCATATATGTGACGCACGTCAAAATCGACTAGCTAGAAAAAAATATATTGAAGAAAGACCTTTTTTTTACCAAAATCTATTATTTGGGGGGCTGATGTTTTGCATACTTGCTACTAATATATACCCAACTCATAAAAAAAAATTACAAGCCAAAACTCGCTGGGGGCAAATTCACTTAGCTTATCCTGGCATGACCTTTGTTGAGAATCACGACTCGTAGAGACGAACATGCGGACATACGAAAGCATTATTGCCCAAGCTGAAACCAAGACCTTTGCTAACGCTCGATCAAATAAAATACAAATGAAACAATAAATTTAGCAAAGTTTTGCGCCACGGGGGCGATGTGTCGCTATAAAAATGTACACAAAGCTGAATCATCGACTATTGTGAGTAATCTATCCCTATCTAGCGGAAAACTTTTCTATATTTATTTATTTATTGATATTTAGGACAACAACAGCCGTAAATAAAAGTTTTACATATGAGTGTTCTTTTGTATTTATATTACAAATATATTTAGATTTAGTGATTCAATTTAGTTTATAATATGGTTCATTTGCTCATAAAAACTTGTTTTGACTTCATTTATTTTCCACCAAGGCTTGAAAACCGGTTAAATTTCTAAACCGTTATCATGTACTTGGCGCAAAACCTTTTAATTTCGGTCACACTCGAAAAACCGTTATTTTGAAACCGGTTTTATGAGAACAGTTATCAAATTAACCGGTTTAGACCAATCAAAACTGTTTTTTTCCTATGTCGGTGTCTATGTTTACGTGGCAAGCCAACAGGCCGGTCGGCTGTTTCGTCGGTCGTCAAATTAACCGGTCTTCTTAGGTAGTAATAAAGTTCTGAAAACGTTCGCGTTCTTATAATAGTCGGAGGAAAACCGATAGATCACACCGCGAATATTTGATAAGTTATGAATAGAAGACGAATGTGATAGTAAAAACATCTTTAAATCAAAAATTAAGAAGTTGCTAATAGATACAACGCATGACTAAATAAATAAATAGGATAGGTAAATCAATTTATATTATACTGTGTTAATATGATATAATTTATGTATTAACCTTAGTATTATAAGTTAATCATATAATTTAGATTAAGGTACTAACGTTGAAAATGAGCGCCTCATAACGTTAAACGTAAGTTTTGCGAACCTAACATAAGTTTAAAATGTACCATACTTTTTTGAAACTTAAAAAAAAAAGAAAAAACCGGTATTTACCGGTATTTTATAAACCGGTCCAGAGCCTTGTTTCCCACATTTTCTACTGAGCGAACATTTGCCATGGTGTAACGCGTGATCCAATTTTAACTCGCAGCGTTTATGTGTATTGCAATGTATAACTTGCAGTAGCAATCGCCCAGAGGGCGTGTAGGTCAGCTTATTTATATAACCTTTCTGCCCTAGTTGGAGAAAATACAGTGTTATAGGAAAATACTACCCGTTGCGTGAAAAGGGGTCAGACTCTATGCAGACAGGCCAATTCGAACATAAACTAACATCATAATAATATCTAAATTTGAAAATTAGTTATCGTGCATTTCGCTTATGCTTGTCGGTACATGTATTGGCGCGAGCGAGACGCATGATAACTAAATGATATCATTATTATGTCAGTGTACGTTCGAATTCATATTTTCACGGCCCGATTCGAAGAATGTTTGAGACACGTATAAGATATTGGAAACATCTTGAAAAGATCGATAACTCAACGACATGTCAAAATTGACGTTTAATAAGATCTATCTATGATATTTCTAACGTCAAAGTGACATTGTTTGCCCAAATCGAGCTGCTTCTGTCAATTTTTCGACATAAACGATATCTACATGAGAACTTATCTAAACCAGAACTTATCGTTATCGTATCTCATTCTTCGAATCGGGCCGTCTTTGTATTTATAAGGAATATTTATCTCAATATACTTCTTATAAATCCTATGTTAACTATCCGTTTAAATATTCGGCCGTATTGAATTTACATACCGTAAACCAATAGGTTGTAAAATTAGTCTTTGTGGGATTATTGTCAACCCACGCAAGAAGGGTTTTTGCCACCGACCTGTCAGGGCAAGATAAAGGTACCCAGAGCGCTTAGCCCTTTAATTAGCTAATAAAATGGGTTTTAATTAATTGAGCAAACCTACTCAAATTCATTAACAATTAATGAGCAGCCAAAATGACAACTCAGACAAATATTTTACGTAAAAGCATTGAACTAAACATTTTTTTCATCACACTTGCTTGAAAAAGATCTTATTTCAAGCAGGTGTACTGAAGGACAAAGGCCTATATTATTCCCCCGGGAGTTATGGATTGTGAAAAAATTGTGATTGTGTTTTTTTAGTATCACGAATTTATAGAAATCAAATAAGCCTGCCGGTGAGTAAGGTTGCCAGAGCTCAACGAGGGGCGGGAGGGGGTTAGGGTCGGCAACGCGCATATAACTCCTCTGGAGTTGCAGGCGTACATTAGGCTACGGATACTGCTTACCATCAGGCGGGCCGTATGTTTGTTTGCCACCGACGTAGTATAAAAAAAAACACGTAAATGAGTTTTACTTTAAAAATACTGCCGTTGATAATTTAATATGTTTATTTATGTTTAAAAATATTTAATTTGATGCATTTAATCGCAGCTTAAAATATTTTTACATAATTTTCAATCGTGGCTGAATGCCGACTAAGTCTGTGCCTTCGATGCCTCACCTGCCAAGAAATTACAAAATGGCTGACGAATGTTTGAAATGTCACCGTATAAGAATTATTTCGCTTAAAATTTAGTTTTTTCTTCGCAAGTGTGATGAAAAACATTGTGTGTAACTCCGGGGGTAAGAATATTGCAACCTCGGGTTCAACCACCCCCGCTTCAAAAATTTCACTTACCCCCCTCGTTGCACAATGTACTATTTTTGTTTTAAGTTACTGCTTCTATATCTTTGCCGATGTTACATTTTATTATTATTAATGGAATATAGATCGTGTCATTCACGAAGACGCATGCCTTGACTCGTATAGCCATATTATTAAAATGGATGTGATGTGATCGTGGATGACACGAACTATAATTTGAAAATTTACGAGAAATATTGTGATTTTGAAAGTCATATACATATTCTTGAGTAATAAAATTAATATAAATGTTGTGTCTGCGTACTCGTATAAAATAAAACCTACATTTTACCTACGGTTACCATCTGATTATATCGGAGCGGCCAATGTGCTCATAAATATCTCTACACGCCTCTATTGTCAAGGCGTTAGGCGTGTTCAGATATTTTAGGACACCTCGACCGCTCCGATATATCTGATGGGCACTGTCTCTTCTTTCCATCCTGTTACCCCCTGCTGGGGTGTGGGGTCGAACCATTTTCTTCAACTGACTTCGGTCCTGGGCAGCTTGGGTAACCTCCAATGGGACTGTACAAAACATTCTTTTTATTAACATCCTTGGGCAACGAAACATTGTATGAGTAATAAAGAAATAGTGAGCTGTTTAAATCGCTTTTGAGTGTAATAAGCAATGCGTCGTTGAAGCGATCTTATTATTATAGTATTCTCTCAACATAATAGTGTTTCTAGGCAGTCATAATAAACTATTATATTTCATGAAACCCAAAACTTCCGAAGCAGCTTTGTCTTATCTTTATATTATATTATATTGAGCCCCAATTGGCTACTTGCAGCTACTTCACAGTTTTTTGTAAATAATGTCAAACGATCTTGATTTTCCTGAGGATCAAATGTCTATATGGGACTCATGGCATTTAAGCAACATATAGGTAAAGGTCAGAAATGAAAGTTAAATTCTGACGCTAGCACTTGACGATTGAAACGCCTCTGTCAAAATGATATTGTAATGTGACGTCACATTACATTAGTCTGTCCTACTCACCGTCAGGAACACAACACTATGAGTAGGGTTAGCATAAAATAGCTAGTGATATAGCGAAGGGATCTGATAAGCAAAAAAAAATGTTTTTTTTTTTAATAAACAACCTGTATATTTACAAAGTAGTTAAGATATAAGTTAAAAACCCGCGCACTTATCGCGCGGCGCGCCATATCTTTTGTTTCTTTCTGATTTCCTGGCTTTTCGCCCCTTTTAAATGTAAATCTCTTTGAGTTCCAAAACAGGAGAAAATAAATGACCCCTCTGTGATCTCACTTTACCTGTGGAACATGAACTGGTCTCTAAAATGGAATTGTATTTTTAACAGCTCTTTAGCACCCGACACCACTCCATAATCGTAAAGATAAGACGGGTTAAATAATAAAGACTGCTAATCTGTGTATAAATAAAAATGCGCGTAGGTACGAAGAATTACCTGAATTAAATGCATGATATTTTTTTCTTGCCGGAAATGAATATGTGTCACGTAATTGTTTGCTGATTCTGGGAAAAATAGTAAAATTATAACATCGATGTTTCCTGTGACGTCAGTGTTAGAAGTTACATAGACTAAATCATATTTTTGTAATTATAGAACTTTCAGTAAGGGATATATTAAAAATCTTACTACCATCAGAAAGGTACAACATTTGTGATATACGTATGATAAAATAATTACACGGAAAAAGCGCCCAAAATCACATACTAAAAATCGTCAAAAAAAAAAAAAATATTTTTTACAAATTTAAAAACTGCGTAAGTTTAGGGAAACAATCGGAAAATGAATTCGTTTTACTATAGAAATAATATACAGGAACAATTTGATTTTGGTGTTACTTATTTTGTTGTGTGGGCTGCATACTACACTATGCATTTAAAGGTTAAAGGTACCGTTTGGATTCAAGCTACACCGCTGTGGCGCAACGTGCTGCTGCAAATGTCAAAAATCCGGGCAGAAACATTGACTTTGACATTAGCGGCAGTAATGCGGTCAGCAGTAATATCAGGCTGTAATTAACGTAAAGTCAATTGCAATACTGCATAAGACGTCAAATTTCATATTTTTTTTAGATAAAATGACTTTGACGTTTTCTGCAGCAGCTGCAGAAGAACATTGTGACATCAGTGATGTCAGTCGCCCGTGCGTCTCGCTCGCGCCTATACATCTACGGGCAAGTACGAGTGAAATGCACACATGACGAAATAATTGAGATATCATTTTGATGTCAAAATGTAAGTTTTAATTGGCCTCCAGGGCGGTGGGAAGGTCAATGTATAAACTGTTTTTTTCTTACAATTGTGTAGGTATGTAGTATACCGTCTGTATTATTCACTCTTCTTTGACTAAAAAACGTAATTAGTATTCTAACATTTCAAGCCCTTGACACAATAAATATTCAAACCAAGCATAAAAACAACAAAGACTAACAGGCCAATTCGAACGTACACTGGTAACAAAATTACATTTAATTGCTATCATTCAGTTATTGTCCATTTCGCTCGTACTTATCCGAGCATGTATTGACGCAGGCGAGACCGACGATAAGTAAATAACATGATTCAAATATAATGTTGATGTCAGTGTACGTTCGAATTGGCTCCATATTCGTATTCGTATTCATCTTGGTTTCCGCAACTCGACGTCGCAATTCGCGCCTATTTTGCGTGATGGTGGGTTGACGGCACTACTCCTGCCAACCCAACTCTACCAGGAAGCCTAGCAGACCCTTGATGTTGCCGACGACTTCTGGGAGAGACCCCGGAGAACCGAGGTATTGTGCCCGGTATTCTGCCACCCCTGGGCATTCAAGAATGACGTGGGCGGCTGTCTCCTCCTCCTCCATGCACGCTCTGCAGAGGGGGCTATCTGTAACACGTAGGGTTAGTAGGTGTTTGTTTAGTGGGGCGTGGCCGGTTATGGCCCCAGTCAAAAGCCGGAGCTGTGGCCTCTTCAGCTGTCTCAGCCTCCTCGACAAACCGGGGTCGATTGTCGGGAGGGCCCCCTTCGCCTGCCTGCACGTGCCTAGGTTAGACCAGTACTGTTGGTGTTTTACCTTGGTGTTGCATCTCAGCATGTTCCGGAGCTAGGCATAAGGCAGAGGTATGATTGGCTCCGGTCCTGCCACCCTCAGTTCCGAGCCACCTCTCGCCAACATGTCGGCTGCATCGTTCCCTCGCGAGTTGCTGTGTCCCTTGATCCACTGCAGAGTTACGCTGGTGGTGTTGCTTACCTCTGACAGAGCCTTGTGGCATTCGTAGATTAGCCCTGAGGTCAAAGTATAACTTTGCAGAGCTTGCAGTACTGACCGACTATCAGAGAGTATGCGGATGGGGTAGTCCACTACTTTCCTTGAGACGATTGCGTGTGCTGCCATTATGATGCCCATACATTCTGCCTGGAAGACTGTAGTTAGAAGTATCTCCATATTATACTAGTAGATTTGTGAGCTATACATAGACCTCGCAAACTCTCACATGACTCGGCCTTGTAATAATACTGGTTCGCTAGTATATTTATCAAAATAAAATTTTACCTACACCTAGCTCTGACTCCGTATTCTCTTCTCAATTGACTGACTTCATTTATACGTATTCCACTTAAATCCTTTTCATAATTTCCCTCTCTGACACATTTTGTCATCTTTATCGCATACCTTACACCCCGTTTCACGAGCGTTGAGGATAAATGGATCTCCGAGATTTTGATGAATAGGTACCTTATTTCATCAGGTGCCGCTGTGCGACTGCGTTTTTGACTTGTACATAACCTATGGGAGACCCCGCACTAGTGTCTTCCGAGCGTCAGCGTCTAGTCAACTCTATGGCTGCTGCTAGACGCAACGTTGGCGCAATTGCATAGCACTGACTAGACGCCGACGCTCAAAAGACGCCCTATGAGATATTGCTTATTTCCTTCAATAGTATAAGGTGGACCACGACTACACCTCCGACTACGTCTTCTCGGGTCAGAGGTGTAGGTTTAATTTTACATTCATATTTTGCTTTTTATATCTGTAACCTTTTCTTAAGCGGTCGTGGGTTCAATCCTGGCTGTACCAATGAGTTTTTCGAATTTGAGATCATTTGATATTCACCACTAGCTTTTCGGTGAAGGAAAACATCGTGAGGATACCTGCATACATCCGCGAAGAAATTCAAAGGTCAAGTCCCCAACCCGCATTGGGCTAGCGTGGGGACTTATGTGGAGAGGCTTGAAGAGGAGGCATGTGCCCAGCAGTGGGACGTATATAGGTTGAATTATTATAACCTATTCTTGTATCCTAAAATCAACATCCATATTCAAAATAACAGATCCTTCTAGAAATTCTTCCAAATTTCAAAACTACCGTTAACGAAAATCACTCCTCAGTGGACGTTTAACCCTCCGTGTCCGTCCTAAGAAAATATGAACCTTTTAAATAAGAACTTCTAAAAACCGTGGCTAAACACTTTAACTTTTGTTTGGAAGAAAAATGGACCAAGTAATACACTTTTGTAGTATCTTTATTTTAGGGAGTTTACTTTTCCTTACACCGACTTGAGTTTCCGCCATATTAGGCACTTAATGTACAGTCGCCATCGGATATATCGGAGCAGCCAAGGTGATCCGAAATATATGAACACGCCTGTATTTTCAACGCGTTTGGCGGGCAGCGTCAAAGTAATAAGGAGCCTGCAATGAGGCCGCTCACATACATGTGCATGTGTTTATTTTGAACGCCGCACGCCCCGCCCCGCTCAAGCGTCCACTCAGTTTTTACGCTTACTATTAATACCTTGTACTCATACTACTGTCTGTGTATACGATATTATTTTTTCAAAAGTGACTACTAAAGTATCATTATTTTCTTCAGAAAACGAAGCGAATCTTGCAAAAGAGTTATCACTACTTAACTCATAACGTTTCATGAATGCAAAATGTATGATACACAACAAATCCATTTGCGTTCAAAACTTGAAGCAGGAAAGTTGAGAGGAGTTTATCTTATTCGCTCGTATTTAACAAGATATAAAGTGGCCTGATCCTAGTCATTCCTATGAACTAAACACTTAACAATTTAAAATTTTCTGGTTTTCATCATCAGCAGTCATCGAGTCCATATTGAGTTGCATACAAGTTTAAGTCATATCTTTGATACGCATAACAACTTGTGTCATAATCATTATCGCGCATACAAATGAAAAGTCATATTACATTGTGTCATACATTTTTAGCCATAATATTTGATGCAGTTGTCATATTTGTCGTGCATACCTAACGAACCTAACATACAAATTTATGCGAATTAAATTTATGACTATAAAAATTATAACATAACTCATTTATGACAAAAACTCAGTTATGCTCAGGAAAAATTATCTAGTCCCGCAGTCATCGTATCATTCACTTACTATAAAAAATACCCAAACCACTCAGGGTGGCATGATATTTGAAGAGTTCTCTCGATTTAGATCACGTGATTAGGCTTTTTTTTCACGTGATTACACAGGCTTTATATAACCTGACCAGTAATTTATGATCACGTGTCATTTGTGGAATGTCATTGAAACGATTTTTTCATACTAAACTCAACTGTCATACCTATACATGTGAATAACAGCGCCCTCTTGACAATGATCATATATTTCTGGTCGGGCTTTACCTAGTCATATTATGTGGAACAAAAAAGTTAACGTCACCTTTACCCATATGAGTACTTACTGCTGTGGCGTAGTGACCCGAAGTGGATCTTGGCCTCCGACACCAAAGACCGCCATGTTTCTCTGTCCCAAACCGTTTCCGTCCAGCCGATGGCGCCGAGTTCGCTAAGGTCTTTTCGCACTTCGTCTCTCCAGCTGTAGGGCGCAGGATTCCAATGGCTCGGGCACGTAGTCCGAATGGGTGAAGATTTTGCAATCTGGAGGGCATACTTTGAAGTTCCAAATGGTCGAAGACCCATATGAGTAGGTACATAAAAATCCTTTTGTCCGGGTCTGCCTAAAACGTAGTCTGACTAATTCGCGTTATGCCTAGACCAACCGAGAAATAGTCGCACTGTGACTTAATGAGTTTTTGTCCAAATGCGAATCTGGCACAAGAAGACTTAAGCCTCTTGCATTATAGTCGAAAAGCGAATCTGGCAGAGAGACTTACACTTATGTATTAAGTTTGTATCCAAAAGCGAATCTAGTGTTACTTCACCTATAATAGATTTTATCTAATAATTTCTTTTCCAAAAACAATTCCTCTTATACGTAACTAGATGGAGCCCCGCTTTGCGGGTCTCCTATTTCTGGGTAGTTTGCCCTCCGGGCATCTGAAGCTATCTAACGAACCTAACCTACCTAACTATTAACCTGACTAATTGTGACTTCCTTGAAAACATTACACTTTGGGGGGCGACTAGGTAACTAGGCGTATCGCGAAATGGACAAACAGCTACTTAAGCTATAAGTAATACTGCGTTTGGGACATATTGCGAAATAGGTAATATAAGTAATAGGTCAATAGCGATTTAGACGAATAGCGAATTTCAAATGAAGTTTTATCATAACACGAATTAGTCAGACTACGTTTTAGGCAGACCCGGACAAAAGGATAAAAATAACCAAAGATCCCGACGTATCGCCTTAGAAATTACGAAGTCGGTTGAAAACAAGTCAACACGGTGTAACAACGTCCTTTAAGCAAAAGTGCAAAAGGTTAGACCTTAAAATCTCCAGCGATTTGTCTTAATTCAAGGAACTTTTGATGATTCGCAGTCTTGATAACTTTGTTAGATTCGGCCAACGAAGATTATAATTTATCTCGCTGGGCAAAAAATTTACTTAAATGAACTTATGAAAGTTTAACTTTTATTTTAACTTAAAATATGCATAGTTAATTGCTTTTATAAAAAAATAACTATAAACACGACAGATTATTCAGGTGTATTCTTGACCGCATTTAGAGATTAAAATGTCACATAAAATTTCTGAAAGCAATATTGTTTGAGATAATGACAATTCTTGTGAAAACGTTTTTGTAATAAGTTAGTTAAAAACGATTTTTTGGCTACAACGCTGCCACTACGACTAACGCTGACTTGGTTTAGACATACCTACTGAGAAGAAGACTCACAATTTTTATTTGTATAAAACAAAACTTTGAAATCACTTTCTTTCGCATAATTATCGAAAGTCATAATGCAATGGTAGTCATATTATCATTAGTCATAACTCTGAAACCGTTAACTTTCAGGAATTTCCTTAGGTTATCCCATAGATAGGTTAGGTTAGGTTAGGTTTGTTTTATGGCAATCCTGAAAAGTTACGCGTTTCTGAGTAAAACCAAATTATGGCTAACGAAAATGCGGAAAAACAATACATTATGACGTAAAACTTTATGGGAAACAATAGAGACCCAAAAAAAGTTATAACTCCCTAGGGAGTTATATGTTTTTTCACAATCCATAACTCCCCCGGGATCAATATAGGCCTTTGTCCTTCAGTATACCTGTATGAAATAAGATCTTTTTCGAGCAAGTGTGTTGAAAAATATCTAAAGTGAAGGTTAAAAAACAAATGTAACGTATAACGTATTTCTGTCATACTAATCTAAAAGCGTTTGTGACCTAGGACTTCTTTGAAGAATGTTTTCCAACAATATCCTTCATATTTCCGAACCTATTTATACCAAAATAACTTCTATATTAGCTCGAGAAGTATCCGACAATACTTCTCTGTAGTCATACCCTTGTCCAGGCAATTTTCTCCCAATCTTTCAGACGTGACAGATATAATTAAGAAGTAAAACTGTTGTTATATTGTTGTTCAAACTTGTGGGTCACATATCAATAATGGTGAAGTGATATCAATTTGTCTCTGTGTTGTTATCGTAATATTTTATAGATGGTGCTATTCCCGAAGACGCGGGCCTAGACTCGTATTGCCATACTATTAAAGATCAGATTTGACAAATCTGCGTGTTATTGTGGATGACATGAACTATATATATGAGGGTCGGCATTGGATGTAATAGTGGTTTTCTCAAACTTGCTATGAAATGATGATATGAATTAATCGACATTCATGCCAATATCATTTCTTCCTATTCGCAATTCTACACAGTCTAAATTCCTCACAGTAAGTATTTAACCACATTCGCTATTGTGCACAGTCATTATTTGTGTACAGTAGCGATTCAGCCTTTTCGCAATTCTGCACAATCTGAATTCTACACAACGGCATTTCACCACAGTCGCTACTGTGCACAGTCATTATTTGTGCACATTAGCGATTCAGCCTTTTCGCAATTCTGCACAATCTGAATTCTACACAACGGCATTTCACCACAGTCGCTACTGTGCACAGTCATTATTTGTGCACATTAGCGATTCTCCCTGTTCGCAATCTCGCACAATCTTAATTCTACGCAATATCATTTTCTCAAGCATGCAATGAAATATTGTCATTCTGTTCGGCTTCAAACATTTCGTTTCGGGCGGAGCACATCTAAGAAGCCGGCAATTAAATTAAAGGCCTAGGCCGACTAAGTACTATTTTTTAATTTTCATTTCACAGATATAGGAACACAGCATCATGACATTCAGAAATGAAAAAAATAATTGAAAACAATATTTCTTATTTAATAGTGTAATGCAACGTAAAAGAAACCACCGCGCGGAGTAATAATATTAGTCATACGTGCTATTTGATGCGCCCGGTATCGTAGGCACCCGCCTTACCCCGCGCGCGCGCAGCCCGCACGGTCGCCCGCGCCTGGCCTTTATAAGGCACAGCGCGGCCCCGGCTCGCCCAGTTTGTCTCGCGCAGCGATCCGATCACATTGACATGGGACGGAGTAGCTGACTTGACGAGCAAAGCATCGCGACCGCCCGGTATTGCTTCCGTAGCACGGTACAGTGCCAGTCAGCCGCGACGCACTTATCTAACTGCTAGGACGTACACTTTGTACTTAGGAGTAGTTGCGCTAATCGATACTTCCGTAGCACGGGATATCTTTTTGGCATTGCACTACGTTTCGTATGCATGTTAGGTTAAGTAAATCGTAAGTTGTAACATTTAATAAGTCTCTTTTGTTATGTTGTGCCTTTAAATAGTTTCATACGCTAAGTTCTAGCTTGCCGCTTATTTGTTAAAGTTAAAATCTTAACATGAACTCTGTTGACTTGTTTTGCATATGTTTGATTTTCTAAACGCTTAGCATTATTTTAGTTTCGCTTGCTCTGCACTATTATTTTTCATTGTAAACTTTTAGTTTTCTTAAACGCTAGCCTTGTCTAATGTTAATGTTTGCACAATAATAATTTACGCTTGTTGCTTACTGTTTAGGTTTGTTATTTCTTACTTTTAGTACTAGCTTGCCGTACTGTTTTCACAACATTTTCTGTGATACATTCATTTCATTTCTTTTAGTTTTGTAATTTCTTAGTTTTAGCTAACGCTTGTCATACTGTTCCTGTAATATTTACTGTGGTGCGATTTTCTTGACAATAAACGTCTCGAACTCTGCCGTGGTGGTTTCTATATTCGAACCTGCATTATAATAGTTGTTTTTAATTTCATTGCTAGTTTGAGAGAAGCACTATACATACCTAGGCGTGAAAAAAGGTTGCCTGCCTCATAACTATATGCATTCGTCCGGCAACCCCTTTCATCCCGGCCTCTGTAATAATGTTCTATTAATAGAATTTATAGTATATTTTTTAGCTTTTAGTCGTCTTTTCATTATCCTAACAAATAAATAATGAGATTTTTCCATCGCGAGATTTCAAACGGCAAGTCGGCAACCTTACACTTCGCAAGTTTTGTATTGTCAAATTTTTTAAATGTATCTCGTTGTTTTGTGGGTGGCGAGGTAATATTTCATAGTACACAATACTGAACACAGTACCGTAATTCGGGGTGAGTAGGTTTCGCGGGGAGAGGTGGATGACGAATGGGGTGAGAAGGATTGAGAGGGGGGTGAGAAGATTTTTTAAGGCTACTGCTACCTAAATAATGTATTTCAATTTAAAATGGAGCTATAGTAATATTCATTACAAAAAAGAATCGATCAAACAAACTTCCAAAATCACTTTTGTATGAAAAGCCTTCTCACCCCGAACACGAGTGACTACGGGGTGAGGCGGGTTTTCGTGTTTAGTTTATTGTTAAAGTTATTGAATATAACTACTCAAAATCATCATAAAACTAAAATACAAGCGTCCGAACTACTTATTATAATTATTCAGTTCGCATGTGTCACAATAAAATATTATCTAGGTTTAAACTTCGATTTCCAGCCAACTCACCCCGTTTTACGGCACCTACCTATCGAAATTCGTTGTCAAGAATTCTGCGTAAGGCTAGACCTGTACAGTCACCGTCAAAATGTGTCTTTAATTTTTTACCTTATTCCATTGTTATACGGTAAAAAGTAGTCGCATATTTATGTTGGTGACTGTACCTTTTATATGTAAAGTGCAGTACGAGTATAAGATGTCAGGTGTCAAACAACAAACAAAAAAAAAATATTCAGGTTTCTGTTCACTAAATAAACAACTCGGGAAGCATCTAAAACTAATAGTTTTTAGACTAAATAAGTATAGTACTGGAGTCCTCGCATTTAATGATAATAAAATTCCAATCGATCGATATCCCACACAACCCTTTTATAAGCCTATCGGCAGGAATTTTGACTAATTAAAAAGCTTTGATCTGTGTTTTATCAATGAATAAAAACAATGCGAAGATCCCTGTATTTAGTTTAGTAATAGGAGGTAAAAATGAAAATGAAAAATATGGCTACATATTAAAAAAAAATATAATTCACGTACTGGAACACAACATTAACCATTTAGAACTTCGTAGTAAACTAAAAAAACTGGTCTTATTGTTAAAAAATGTCATAGCTAGAACTGTCAGAGTTTTGCACATCAAAGTGATCACTAGAGTGTTGTTCAGAATCCGTTTCTGGATCCGAATTGTCATTCTCTTCTGGGTCGGAACGGTCATTCACTTCTGGGTCTGAATTTTCATTTACTTCTGAGTCCGAATTTTCATTCACTTCTTCGTCAGTACAACTATCATAATCTTGAAAAACATAGTCATCCCAATCACTTAAGGTTTGTAAGGCTTCTGGTATTGTCATTTCTTGTTTTCTATATTTTTCAATTATATCTTTAGCCGTGTAAGTATCACATCGTTGTCTTTTTTTTTTTGTACAGCCAGCTAAGTTTCTTTTGATCCTGAAATCTTGGTACTTGGCCTCTCTTTTTAAATTGTTCAGAAATAGAAATAGTTTTGGATGTCGACCAAATCTTAGAGCGATTCGGTGGTGCCACCCTTCTAATGCACTAGTTGTTTTATTGAGTTCGTTGTAGCAACTAAATACCTCAGCTGTTATTTTGTTCATCCATTCTTTCTGAAAGTATTCGGCCAATTTAGTGAACACATCAATGTCAGGCATATGTTCCGTTATACAACGGAAACCTTTTGGTACATCTAGTGGCTGTAGTAATGCCAATTTGCAAAGCTGTTTAGTGACATTTTTTCCGATCGGGTGTTCAGTAACTCCAAGTTTTTCAGCATTTCGCCATATTGCTTGTTGGTAGTGAAAAAAACATCCTTTCCATGTCACAGTTTTAAAAACTTTTTTTAAGGCATTTACGGCTGCAATTTCAAAATCACTTTTGAAGTTTTCGACATTGAGTGCAAGTTTTTCTTTTAAAATTGAAAAGAATAATACATAAGTATCTTCCAACTTATTCGGGAACAGAGCGTATACCAAGGGTACTATTGTCGTTACTTCATCATTAAATTTTCTTAAGTCTGCGTGGAGCGTGTAGAGTTGATAAAATGGTAGTGGAGTAACCTTGAAAGTACCATCTCCCAAATAACTCGTCGTTTTTTTAATAGTATCTTTAGCTAGGGGTGTAGCAAACACAAGAATATTATGTTCACTACTAACCAAAAAGTCTTCTGAAATGATCTCGGGCAGTGATATATCTTCGATGTTTTTAAATACACTCTTCTTAATGTTCAGTGCTTTGTAGCGTCGCCTATACATCGAATCTCTGACCGATACAAAACTTGGAATCAGTTTCGACTCACTCACGGATGCTTCTTCCCGCAATTTCTCAAACTGTTTTTCAAAAACTTTTTGTACTGGTTTCATAGTATTAGTGACTTTTGATCTGCAGTTATCTATACAAATATCCACTTTATTTTTAAACGCATTTGGCTTACACATATGAACGCTCTGCCTAAGCACCTCGTTAGTTTTACTGATAGTTATAGATGCACTACACGATAACTGATTGACGCATCGCCAATTTGTGCCGCACACACGTTTGCCTCGGAAATAATATTTAAATCCACTTTTGAGTAAAACGTCTTTGCCCTTTTCGCTTTTAATTAACACTATTTTGTCCTCTCTTTGCTCCATTCTTTAGGTTTTGCCTCTTATAACAAAACAACAATAGAATAATTGTAATCATAAATTACGTCTATCAATGTCATTGATATGTCAATACTGCTATGAAGTGGCCAGTGACATGATTAGGTGTTATTTACGCTAATATGAAAATAGTTTGCATATCAAGGGCTAGGAGTTAAAACTCGATAATACAAGCAATAAAATACAATTTTGAGCTAATAAATTTTCATATGGTTTCATTTTTCTTTTTTGTGAGAGGCATACACAAATATCTAGATTTATAACGGAAAAACAATATTCAGATATGCGGCAACTTTATAAACAGCTTATTAATATTTTTTGCCTATTTGTTAAATACTCGTATTTTTGAAAGTCATCATAAAAAGTGATGCTATAGGTGTTTGTTTTAGAGTTCCGTACCCAAAGGGGAAAAGCAGAACTCTATTACTAAGACTTTGCCGTCTGTCTGGCCGCATCTGTAGAACCGTGACAACTGGACAATTGAAACATATATTATAGTTTCACCATGTCTATCTGTATGTCTGTTCTGGGCTATGTTCAGTGACCGTAAATACTAGAACGCTAAAATTTAGTTTGAATATTATACAGGATGGCTCATTTAGATCGGTCAGTATGGGAAAGTCTGAATCTATAAGACATATGAAGATCTGTTCTTACTCTTAGGAACCATGTAACCGATTTTCATAACAAGGAAAACTGCATTCATACATTTAAAAAAAAGAACTAATCTCGCTCGGAAATTGAAACTAGAGGATTTGAAAAAATATAACTTATATATATCATCTCTACTTAGATATCAATTGTGTAAGTCTTAAGCAGTAAATTTTACTATGAAATATGACGTCTAAAATGAATAAAATGCAGGGTATTTTATTTCATATTCTTTAATTTATTTTTGTACCTTTTTTTTGTAATGTTTGAATAAACCAGTGTCGACTTTTTTAAAATGCAGTTTTTCTTGAGGTTAAAGTCGAAGACATGGTTCCTAAAAACAGATCTTCGTATGTTTTTTTTTTTTTAATTTCAGACTTTCCCATAGGTACTGAAAGTAGATTAGAAAACATAGTAGTGTGACTACTGAAAAATATAAGTGAAAAGTTTCTCTTATTGACCAATTGAAATGAGACACCCGGTACAGTACCTAGGTGTTATTTTATTCATGATACAAACTGCCAAAAAATATATAGATGATGGACGTACTAAACAATTTCCACTATGGGACTAACCACGAAATTAACCAAAACTTATAGCCGTTGAAATACATTTTGATCGATCGAATATCGATGTTTTGTGTGAGGTCGATATTTTTTTGACATTTACGGGGTTGGTCCCATAGTAAAAGTGGTTCAGTAGGTACGGTCGCGTGCATACATTTGTGACCCACTTAAGGTTGCACTTAAGGATGCACGCGACTGTCTATCTTTATCACTTTTTGACAGTTTGTAACACCTTGTATATTAAACGTGCGGAAGTGGTGAAATAAAAAGTGGCAAATGATTTTTTTAGGGTAATATGTTATAGGGCAGGAGGTATTTTATTCCATAAAAACCTTGATGTGTGAGGTATTAGGAAGGTTTTTAGGTCAGAAAATAATTTGTAATATGATACCCGTCATAACGTAGGATTTTTTTAGTATATGTAATCTCAATAGCATATATCAAATAGTTCACTTTAAATCGGAATCACTTACTATGACTGTCGGAAAACCACGGAACCCTACAACTAAGCATGGCCCGACATGCTCTTGACCACTTTCTAGTGGTATGGAACCCTTCATGCACGAGTCTGACTTGTACTTGACTATATTTAAACTTTTGAGGTACCATCAAACCCAAAAAATTACAGTTGACTAAATATATCGACTAAAAACGAAAAAATAAACTATTAATGCGATTAAATGATATTGCGTAGAATTAAGATTGTGCGAGATTGCGAACAGGGAGAATCGCTAATGTGCACAAATAATGACTGTGCACAGTAGCGACTGTGATGAAATGCCGTTGTGTAGAATTCAGATTGTGCAGAATTGCGAAAAGGCTGAATCGCTAATGTGCACAAATAATGACTGTGCACAGTAGCGACTGTGGTGAAATGCCGTTGTGTAGAATTCAGATTGTGCAGAATTGCGAAAAGGCTGAATCGCTACTGTACACAAATAATGACTGTGCACAATAGCGAATGTGGTTAAATACTTACTGTGAGGAATTTAGACTGTGTAGAATTGCGAATAGGAAGAAATGATATTGGCATGAATGTCGATTAATTCGATGATATGACTTACGTCAAATTAGGTTCGGAAATACTACATAAATAGGTATCAGGTGCGATGAGTGAAGATGATATGTAAAGGAATTTCATACTGCCTACACACCTAGGACTGTAAAGCAACCTTCTTTTGTTTTTTAACGTCAAATTGTGACACAACGTCTTGGCATCCAACCATCAACTAGCTTCTACCATCAGTTAGCTTGGTACGCTGATCTGTTGTGCATATTCGTTGCTAAGCAACGGCGGTGGCGCATCGCGCAGGCGCGCGGACTTACGCGCGTAAGGTTGTACACCGCTGGTAGAGTGGCGAGCCGAATAGGTCGCCACAAAACAAATTGACTAAACAATTTTTTTTTGTTTTAATTGCAAGTTTGAGAAAAGCACTATACATATCTCGGCGAGAAACGGGGTTGCTGGCCGCGTATCTCTATCCGGCTTCGCTTCGCTCAGCCGTATATATCTACTTGGCCTGCAACCCTACTTTTCCCGGCCTCTATAGTAATGTACTATTAGTTGTTTATTACTTAATTGTGCAATACGGGCTTAACGTATTTAGGTGCTGTAGTGTATAGACGTTTAGAGCCCTTACGTCATAGTGACGTCACTGACAGTTACAGTCAGTCGATGTCAGACCGGTGAGTAGCGCGGTCGTACCACGATTGATGGAGTGTTGGCGAATTGGAAATACATCATATCGTATGATTTACTGAGGTAAATACAGGTGCAATAAGATAAACAGATAGCTTAGAATTATGAAGAAAGCATTAAGATGAAGTACGGATATATGCGGCTGTGTCAGGACGCCAGCCTAAGATAAAGAGGTCGGATCGATTCCGGCCTTGGCCACCGGAGGTTGATAATTCTTTCTTTTATATATGACATTCTTATTAGGACCCGGGTATGTCTTTAAACTACGTCGAAAAGAGAGGTATAGTGACTATAGGCACTGTGAATGTCATCTCGCTGTGTGTGGTAGCGCACAGCACAGCGGATGTCATTGCAGCGCCTGTAGTGTAGCACGCACGCATTTTGATCACTTGTCACTATGCCGGTCACTTTTGCACTTATATAACACTTGTTAGATCGTGGCAGGCATAGATCTGAGCAGAGCCCAACTGAACTGAACCTTACGGAAAACCGCAGCCAAATAACACTAGACCCTACTCATAATCAGTTCCTGCCAGTATGGTCGCCATAGCTCAACTAGGGTGTGGAGTGTTAAGGTCAGCAACGCGCATGTAACTCCTCTGGAGTTGCAGACTTACATAGACTACGGAGACTGCTTACCATCAGGCGGGTCTTATGCCTGTTTGCCACCGACGTAGTATAAAAAAATATATCTATTTCAGTTTTAATGTGAGAATAACGCTTCCCAGTACGTAATATATAAAGTAAACAAACAGAATGTATACAGCTCATAGATATGTACCTAATTATAACAAGATTAGGTACACTACCTACTGTTAATATCGAACAGTCTAATCAAGACAACGTTTGAGAGGGTTATATATGGAGAAGTTTGTTTACTATTCATATTGTGTTAGTTTGGAACGCTCAAGCAGTAGCTTGGTATATTAGATATACCAGCACTGGAGCCCGATTCGGATCCAATGCAGCTTATTACGGGTTTGATTATGATTATTTTGAAACTTTTTTCTGTCGGTTGGGAATGCTGTTACGCATCGTCCCCCTGGCCTGAGGTGGGCCCATTTTGGGGGGTTTGTGGGACTATCACCTATCATTAAACCCACACCGGCGTTTCCCATATGTTGTTTGGGGAGGCGTCCTGGATCCCCATATTGGGTTATATACAAGTTTATGTCATATCTTTGGTACGCATAACTTTGTGTCATAATCATCATTGCGTATACAAATTAAAAGTCATATTACGAGTATATCGTGTCATAAATTTTTTGCCACAATATTTGATGACATCATACATATCAGTTGTCATATATTTTTGTGCAACGAACCTAACCTACAATAATATGCAAATTAAATTTATAACTATAAAAATTATGATATAGGTAATTCATTTATGACAAAAACCCAGTTATGCTCAGGAATAATTCTGACTTAAGACTTTTATGACTTATAATTTTATGCATAAAGTGTTATGACAATTAAAAAATATGACAAAAATTATTATGCGACGAGAAGGGAGTCCCCGTCCTGGGATCGCAAACATTCTACCATTTCTACCACGACGCCCCCCTGAATCTTCTTTTGAAACTGCCTTGAAGATCGCTCATTCTAATTGGTGCATGTGGAATAAAGTGAATGTCGTGCTTGAGATCGACGATCGTCAAGGTCGTATCAAAACCAGTTCCAAAAACATAACTTCTTTAAAATTAGGATCAACCTTCTTGTCTCCGCGCGCCACTTCGTTCGCTGTTAAACACTTTTAACTAGGGTTTGCAAACCGTGGCGTTTTTGTTTGAAGAAACATTACTTTTGACACTGACATATCGGATCCACATTGTAACCTAATATTTGGCGTACGAATCGTACCGTCTGTCTTTGCTGACCCTGCACCGAGATGAAAAGAACAAACTTCATATTTTCATATTTTGGCATTTATGATGACATTCTTACACTTTGTTATTACAAAATGCCGTGCAAAATAAGCCTGTTCCAAATCTAATATTATTATTTATTGAAAAGATGATGAAATTATGAAATTATGAAATTATTTATTTTGCCAAATTATTTATTTGATAAAATGGTTGACTCGTCATTTGTACATTTTTATTTGAATGTGCAATAAAGTTTAAATAAAAAAAAACTACTTATATTAATTGTGTAAAACAAAATTATGACTAAGTACTTATAAGATAAAACTCCCAAAATTATAAACTACGTTTTTTGAGGTTGCGGGTTCAAGACCTGCCGCAAGCGTAACTTTTTCAATTTTTTCCTTTAATATAAAATTTGGAGTAACAAAATTACCTATCTAGACAAAATAAAAGAAAATCCTACAAAAAAACCCTGGCCTATTGGGAAGGTGCCCATCACGCAGGCAGCATTCTGCATTGTATATCGATAGCAAGCCTTTGCGCGAGAAAGCTGCCCGCGCGAGGCGAGGGTCCCCCGTTGCCTCCCTCAACCGCTATTCGAGCTCGCTGTGCCCCACGGACCGATTGTCTCGATACCAAAAGCTACGAATTCGTAAAATTTATTAAAGCAATAAATGTAATAATATGTCTGCATGATATTGACTTATTCGGTCTACTTTATATCATAAAACAGTTCCAGAATTTTGAACTCCTTTTTAATACTTATAACACTAAATGAAAACGCACTATTTACACAGTTAAAGATAGGAATTTGATTGAAACAAATTCTTCAAAATGTTGTACAGAACCACTAAAAAAGTAGCCGCGAAAATTGTGTTTAAAGTAGGGTTTGCACGATGGATCCGAAATGTATGGGAAGATCCGAGGATCCAGATCCAAATCCGGATAATTTCATTCAATTTCAGTACTCTTCTCAATTTGACACTGTTTACAGGTAGGCGATCAACAACAAACCGTAAACTGTGATGTCATAACGTCACACAATTTTCAAAGAGCGTTTTGGGCGCGAAAGCATCTGTCAAAATATATTTTGTTAATTTAGCATTTTTAAAGCCGTTTATAGGGCAAAAGTTAAATTTTAGGGCAAAGTTTGCTTAATATAGAACGTAATGCAAGCGTTTCAAATACTTGCCCTATTGTCAACGCTATATATAATAAATAAATAAATTGTATAGTACACAAATTGACTAAGTCCCACAGTAAGCACAATAAGGCTTGTGTTGAGGGTACTTAGACAACGATATATATAATATATAAATATTTATAAATACTTAAATACATAGAAAACACCCATGACTAAGGAACAAATATCCATGCTCATCACACGAACAAATGCCCTTAACAGGATTTGAACCCGGGACCATCAGCTTCATTCAAAATTTCAAAACTGGACTTAAGGATGTCAAAACCTGTAATAGGCGAGACAAATTGGCCTCTCTATGAGTGACATGTTACAAACACATCAAAGAGCAAGTTCTCTTAGAGCGCTGATTATAGTGGCTTTTAGACGACTTCGTTACCTTCATTACTTAACGGTTAAATATTTAAATTCCGAATTCCAAGATGGCGTATAATTTTCAAGAAGGACGAAGGTTTTATGACCAGTCGGCTATTAAGCTTATTAAAGTCTTAAATCCCTTTTGAAATGGCTATTTATCAAGACCTCTTAGGCCCAATGGGTTATTTCCCCCCGGGACACAAAGGCAGCGAAATGTGGCCGCACGTTAATGGAAACACATCATTCCCTAAGGACCAGCTGGACTGAAGTACTCAGCGATGTTGAACAAAAACTGGGGTTAGTTTGCTTGGAAAAAATCTTGGGTAGTCGCGTAATTGGTGAGGTGGATAGCTACGTACTGAAATTGAACATTATAAGGGCTCATTTAGGTGGCTCGCGAGCTCGCATGCGATTTTTTTTTTATGGTTTAGGAGGCAAAGGACTGTGTAGGAGCGAGGAAACTGGCGTTAGTCTCGAGTCGGATGCCAAGACTCATTTGGGGTCGCTGCGCCATTAAGGGGGGAGCCAATAACCTTCGATCTGAATCCCTAGGTTTTTTAATATTTTTTAAAGCTGCTTTAAAAAATTTAATACCGCAGGCGACAGTTCATTACACAGCTTAGCTCAATATTGGCCAAAAACAAGCTGGAATTCGTTTGGAAAATTCCTTAGATGATCGGTTAGATGGTAACGTAAAAAAATATAACGCGGTTACTCGTGCGAGGCGGGTGACGCGCGCGAATGTGTAAACGCTACAAAAAGTTTGCGCTATTTGCCTAGCAATTTGCCAAAGAATATTTCCAAAAATTGCAGTATCCGTGAAATGTTCTCGATAATTTTCTTACTACCACTATTATTGCTTCAATTAGATACATGAATATTACGAGTATTATAGGAGAATTTCCCACAGTGAGGTCAATAAGGCTTGTGTTGTGGGTACTAGACATCGATATAACAGATAGATATAGGCAAATACTTGTATGCTTAGAACTCATCAATAACTCAGGAACAAACATTTGATATAGATGCCCTTACCAGGATTCGAAGACGGGATCTCCTGCTTCGAAACCTTTTCCTAGACTAGGAAACCATCAATATATCCTCATAATTCCTTAGACCGTAAGACGATAGGGGACGACGGCTTCTCCATATAAACGTGCCCATTTTCGTCTATGGATATTAACATAATAGAAAAATAATCTATACGCAATTTTATTTTAATATTAACAGAGGTAGAAGAATTTAGAAATGTGTATGATATTGGTTTTTCACACTAAAATTTTATAAGTACCTACCAAAAAATAATAAGGCAAACGAAGGAGCATAGCCTTGTACATTTGTACAATATATGTACAATGGTGTGGCGAGGGGGGGGGGGGGGGGAGATGTTAGGGTCGGCAACGCGCATGTAACTTCTCTGTAGTTGCAGGCGTACATAAGCTACGGAGACTGCTTATCATCAGGTGGGCCGTAAGCTTGTCTTTACCACCGACGTAGTATAAAAAAATTGTGCAATATATTTTCCATATAATATCCAGGGAGGAAAGTGGGAACTACGATTGTATGAAGAAGCGGTCGAACACTATCCTCTTAATACCCACACTAATGAAGCATACCGTTAACCCAATAACGTCATAATATTTCCGACTGATTACTGTACTAATTTCTCGGGAAATCCTCTTGATTGCACTCGGCATTTTTCGTTGATGATTCATAATACCGCTGCCGCGAAAATAGCAAACAATTTTCTTAATGTAGTTTCCACTTTTTTACTGACTGAGCGAAAGCGCAGGTCTTCATTTCAGCTTGGGTGAAAATTATTTTTTATGTCCGGATATTCTTCTCTGCAGATCGAATTTCGGTGACATGAGCAGGTTCGATAATTGGACTTTTTTAGAGTTCCGTACCCAAAGGGTCAAACGGGACCCTATTACTGAGACTCTGTCCGTCCGTCCGTCTATCCGTCCCTCCAAGCAAAGGTAAAAACGCCTTTTCCGAATAGGTGAAGTTATATCTCTAAATAGTTGTGTCACAAGTTGGAATACAGACCTCCCGAACTAGGCCCCTGGTTGTTTTCGTGCTTTTACGAACAATTTCATTTGACTAAGTGCTCAGTGGCGAAAATAAGGCTGTCAAAATACCAGCCAAGTTCGAAAATTGTTCGTTAACTGTCAAATTCGGGTGTGTAAATATCTTCCTAAAGGTGACAGTCCATTTCCAACTGCAGCTGCACTACCGTTGCGACATTACTGGTGCGACATTACTGCAGCGGCCGACTGCTGCTGCTTGCAGCGTGCAGTCGCGGGAGCGTTCGTCAGTTGATTGTCAAAGTCAATGAATAATGTCACTGTCAGACGTATAAATAAAATTACTAATTTACTTATTTGTATTTTTTACGAGAAGAAGTAAGTGACGATAATGCTACATGGTACACGAAAACGAAAAACAGTTTGCCTTTCTACAAAAGTCACAGTCAGTCGAAGGCAGCTACGCAATATTATTAAAAAAACCAGATATTGTTGGTGATCGTTTGTTTGCCGATTAAATGAATAACAATTTAACTTCAAATTGAAGAAATTCAACCAAATTACTCGAATTAAATGAATGCAGAGGAGAAATATTTCTTCACTTAAGGTAAGTTAACATTTTGAAATTATATTTCCCATCCTCTTGACTAAATGCGTGACCACCGCACACAGCAACCCGACGAGAGCGGGACTCATGTTGCTCGTGATGGATACGGTATGCGCACTTGATCCACTTGCATCACGTGATCCAGCCAAATCCAGCCGGTGGTGTCTACACGTTTTTGGTGGCCTAGTACCGCCTGGATGTAGAAGTCTGCGATAAACGTCCCCTCAAAAAGCTAGGTAGGCTCTTTTATCCCGGGTTTACTTTATTTTTGCAAAGGGATTCGTGGGTTTCGGAGATGGCGATGTGACAAAATATATTCTCCAATGTAGTCGTTCAGTGTTAGCAAAATATTACAGATTTATCGTTCTGAGTTTTCATATTAAACCAATCTTTCATTAGTTACCTAAAAGTAAAGAATAAACGAATAAATTGATTTGTAAGAGCAATAATTACGCAATTTACACTTAATATTGTCCAGTTTCCTATTTCAAACTAATGCACAAATTTAAATCTTATAATCGATCTTGCGTTGCAGGTGTCCATGGGCGACGGCACTCGTGGTCGTGGCAGATACAGTTTATGACTAGACCATATAAAACTTGATGGGCGAGACAAGAAATCCTTTATGAAGAAAGCTATTTACGTTAGCCAAGGGGCTGATAGAAAGAATATTTAATAAATTAATTGGAATAATAAATATTTTCCTCGTGATGGTGTGATAAGTTTGTTTAACCCTCATGCCTTGAAGTCCCCGCAACTGTCAATACAATTTTATTTTAAAACCGCTGTCGCTTCTCTTGTGGTTCAATTTTGTAATTTTTCTTACGTTTGAGTATCCATATGCTACCATGAGGTGTTAAACAACAACTTTGCCTTTTGTATTTCTAGGTAATACAACTGAATTATTGCTTCTTTTATCTCAGAAATGGCTTTTAAATGACAAAGTGAGAAAGTGTCACGATATTATACACCGTGGGCTGGTAAAACCTGATAGATTTAAAGTTGTATTCTTAATCGCATTTAGAGGCTAAAATATCATACAAATTTTCTGTAATTGGTCTTCTTTCAGAGATAATGGCAATTCTTGCGAAAAATTTTTTCTGCAATAACTTTGTGAAAAACGCCTTTTTCGTTGCAGCGCTGCCTCTATGTGACTTGGTTTAGTCATACCTTCTGACAAACATTACTCAACTAAAAAGAACACTCGCAATTTTGATCTATAGATGAATTAAGAAAACTTTTCTTCTTCGTTGTAACGTTTTTTTTTTCGCCAAGATGTAGAAAGAAATAACGTGCTGTGTGCAGAAAATTGCTTTTAAATCGGCTAAAAGAAAAAACAGATTTTTTTTTCCGAATTTTACTAAACATTTTTTGATCCTCAGGAATGCGTGGTTCAGATCTGTCGGATTTTACCAACCCACGGTGTATATAATATGATATTACGACACTTTCACATTTTATCACGCCAAATTCACTGTGCCACGGACGCCACGGTACTGTCAGCGAGTAAGTAATCCTGTTAGATCTAGAGCAGAGCCCAACTGGGGAAGTACCTCCACCTTACAGAAAACCGCAGCCAAATAACACTTGACCCTACTCATAGTGTTGTGTTCCTGCCGGTGAGTAAGGTTGCCAGAGCTCAACGAGGGGGGGTGGGGTTAGGGTCGGCAACGCGCATGTAACTCCTCTGGAGTTGCAGGTGTACATAGGCTACGGAAACTGCTTACCATCAGGCAGGCCGTATGCTTGTTTGCCACCGACGTAGTATAAAAAAAATAAAAAATAAATAAATAAATAAATAAATAAATATAAGCATCACTGAAACTCCTAAGCACGCCTCCAACTCCAGAAGTGATACATGCGCGTTGCCGACCCTTTAAAAACCTGTACACTAATTTTTTCAAGAACCCATACTGTAGACCTTCAGAAAAACCTCGGCAGGGAGCTCATACTAAAGCCGGAGCGCCCGCGGGCGGAAATTCCTCTTAAGCCGCACAGTGCGCGACCATTGTTGCCACTAAAAAAATGTAATTTACTGTGGTTTCGTAATATCCTAACACAAATACAGAGGATACAGGGTAAGCTATTACATTCGAAACATTTTCTCAGTCAAAATTTGGAAAAAGAGAGAGGAAACTGCATACGACCGCTCCGTTCAGTATTAGAATCATCATAGAAATATTATGTTGTCACATTTTTATGCTATGTGTACATGATTGTACGATAATGGTTAGCATACCTACATCGATCTTATTCTAACACATAAGTGCGTCCTGTAATTTAGTAGTAGTAGTAGTAAAACTTTTTATTGTACAAAAATGAACACAAAACAGGAAAAAAACACTCATCATTAATACAAAGGCGAACTAGTTTTCCAGTTTTTTCACTATTATTAGTTTGTAAATAATTTATATATACATACATACATACATAGCTACTATCAGGCTACTATCTACTTATTGCATACCATGAAAATCTTAATTTGAAAATCGTATATCTGCCTCTCTATCGTTCTTGCCCTTTCGAGCTTATAGCTGTTCTCGGAAACTACGAAAAAAGGAAAGAACTGTTTATTTAATGAATTTATCAGGAAACATGAAAAAAAAAACAATAAGAGCAACGCCAAGATACAGAGGAACTATCGGGGTTGTTTATCCGCGGGTGTAATGAACTCCTTATATTGTAGTGGTTATATCCTCTTTGCTTAGAGCTACTAATATCTGTGACCAAAGACATTTCTGTAAAGATTTGACGTGCGGTTCGCAGTTGCGGTCGTATGTACACCAAACACTAAAAATCACCATGCTACGTGCAGTCGGTCTTGTCATCATTTTACTATGGAATTTGACAATAACACTGACGCATTCAGGCCGCTGCAGTAATGTCGGAGCAGTAGTGCAGCTGCGGTCGGAAATACGTTAAAATTACCATATTACGTGCAGTCGGTACCGTCATTGATTTTACTATGGAAATTGACAATAACACCGACGCGTTCAGGCCGCTGCAGTAATGTCGGAGCAGTAGTGCAGCTGCGGTCAGAAATGGACTGTCACCTTTAAGGTAGCGTTCGGATTCTAGTCTAAACTAGCATTACTCTGCAGTAATGCGGCCGACTGCATTACTGCAGGAGACGTCAATTATAATTTAAATCGAATTTAAACTGTCTCGAAAACTTGAGACATACTAAATAAATATTATATACTTAGGTACAGGTAATAACTTCAGGTACATGACAAAAGTTATGTTTATTTGTACTTTCCATTAAATAACTTTCAGTCTTAATTCGTAACAGTAGAGCGCAATTTAGCCTAGCAAATTATGTAAATAAGCTTTTCATGTAGGTAATTAAGGATATTAAGCCTTGTTTCAGGAATTTGATATTTTGAAGCTTTCAGATCGGATTTAATAATCAAAAGAGCAAAACAATCTCTTAATCTTCATGTTTAAAGTGATGCCAGGTTTATATGTCGTTTATTTAGGGCCTGTTTCACAATATCCAAGTAAAATATTGAATAGCTAATAATTTAATAAACAAATAAACTGTCTGATAAAACTTCATACAAAACTTCGCACTTTATCTACCAGTTAAGCTTATTTGAATATTGTAGAACGCCAACGATGACTTTATTCGTCAGATAAGTGGCAAGTGGCTTATTCAGGACTTACTGGGACATTGTGGAACAGGCCCTTAACCTCGTAAGGATAAAGGTTATACGTAGGTATACTTACTTACTTACTGCTGTGGCGCAGCGTCCCGAAGTGGATCTTGGCCTCCGATACTAAAGACCGCCATGCTTCTCTGTCCAAAGCCGTTTATGTCCAGTCGACGGCATCGAGTTCACTAAGGTCTTTTTCCACTTCGTTTCTCCAGCGGTTCAGCGTTCAGACGGTCTTCGGACATTTGGAACTCCAAAGACGTGGAGATACGTGGACAGGATGGAAAACTCCGCAGAAACCAGGAGATTGAAGATCTGTTATCCAAGCCGAACAGCATTGGAGAAACGAAAGCCGCCAGATTGATGACTCGGACACCAGATCTTCAATCACCTGGTTCCCTCGGAGTCTTCCATCCTCTTAACGTGTCTCCACGCTTTTGGAGTTCCAAGTGGCCGAAGACCGTCTGGACCGTGTAGTCCGGATGTGTGAAGATCGTTCAGTCGGGAGGGCGTACGTACGAGTAGGTACAGTCAAGGTAATAAATATATACACAGGCAAAGTGCTAAAAATATGTATACACCGCCTTAAAGTATAGGCAATAAGGTCATGTATACATATTTTTGGCACTTTGTCCGTGTCGATATTTAATACCTTGACTGTACAGTACTTATTAAGTTCTATGAAATTAAAATCATTTTCTATTAGTTGTATTTATTTTGTTAACACTTCGATCACTTCAAACATAATTATCTGTGTAAACTTCTCAGAAAACTCATTTTTTGCCGAAATATATTTCACCATAAAATACTCGTAATGCTTATTTTCATTTGTGTTATTAGTGTTTAAATGAAGCTTACAAAATTGTTTTTAGAAACTATATTCCGAGACTCGAGTCTTTTTAGTTGCGCTTAAAAGACTCAATAAAAACCTCGACTCGGGATTCAAAATAATGTTTAGCGCAGTCTTGGAAATACGAGTACAGTTTTTCAAATTTAGACTCATTTGATTAGACTCGAGCTCTTACAAACACTACCATTTTTTTGGGCTTCGCTCTTAGCTTATTAGGTAATGAAAACGACTTTCTAGCCTAGGGCCTAGTGGGTAATGACTCTGCTTACGAAGTTAAAAGTTCGAATCCCAGTTAATGTATCTATTTATGTTAGGCAATAGAGTTCTGCTTATTTGAGCAAGTAAATGGCTAAACAGGCCAATTCGAGTTTTGGTTATTCGATCTGTTTCCGACATGATACTGTACCCCTAGTGTAAATTTATTCGACAGCGAAACGTGACTTACGCTTTTGCGTTAACTCTCATTTTGTATGGGATTTTGAGTTTCCAAAACGTTCCGCTTGGCGCGCTGTTTCTAAATCCCATACAAAATGAGACTTAACGCAAACGCGTACGTCACGTTTCGCTATCGAATATTTACACTAGGGGTACTGTACCCCTAGTGTAAATTTAGTCGATAGCGAAACGTGACGTACGCGTTTGCGTTAAGTCTCATTTTGTATGGGTTTTTGAACAGCGCGCCAAGCGGGACGTTTTGGAATGTCAAAAATCTCATACAAAATGACACTTAACGCAAACGCGTACGTCACGTTTCGCTGTCGAAAATATTTACACTAGGGGTACTGATCTGTTACTGTCAAAAGTTTAGTTTTTGGTTGATAAAATGTCATTTTTCACACTGACAAGAACTAAAACTCGAATTGGCCTGCAAGTAAATGGCTTCGGAAATGTGGAAACGCGCCAAAATCGTGCTCCTATATAGCTTCCTGCTTCTAGAATTCCAAGGCGTTTTGGACGTAAAGTGGATTATCTGCTTCCTAGCGAAGTGAGTTCCGTTTTAATTGGTAACCACTTCCTGAAAGTAAGCTATGGCTGAGACTGGTATGTGATAGCCACAGATCACCTCAATCACTAGACGGAGCATTATAAGGCAATCGAGGTCACCATACATAAGCGCTCCAGTACAAATTTAGTATGGGAGTGCAAGCGCTTATTCCAGTTGCGCTTACAATTACGATCAGTATAACCGGGCAAGTACGAATCGGACTCGCCCACTGAGGGTTCCGTACTTTTTAGTATTTGTTGTTATAGCGGCAGCAGAAATACAGAAAATCGCAGCCAAATAACACTAGACCCTACTCATAGTGTTGTGTTCCTGCCGGTGAGTAAGGTTGCCAGAGCTCAACGAGGGTGGGAGGGGGTTAGGGTCGGCAACGCGCATGTAACTCCTCTGGAGTTGCAGGCGTACATAGGCTACGCATACTGCTTACCATCAGGCAGGCCGTATGCTTGTTTGCCACCGACGTAGTATAAAAAAAAATCATCTGTGAAAAATTCAATTAGTTATCACGGTTCATGAGATACAGCCTGGTGACGGGCAGACGGACGCACGGACAGCGGAGTTTTAGTAATAGGGTCCCGTGTTACGCTTCGGGTACGAAGCCGAAAAAGAGGTTAGTTTTATGTATGTTTCCATGGCAATGTTATTGGCCAATATATTGCGTGTCCCGTTGTGCGAAGTCACTTGAAATAATAACGCATTTTAAGTTACAAAAGAAACTTTCTAAGTGCAAATGGGGTTATAAGAGGCCATTGAGCGGCAAAAGAGCCAAAAATCCTCTGCAGTGCTAGAAGGCCAAATTCTTTTCGATATCAACTTGGTGCATTTTCGGAGCCCCTGTATAATATGATTTTGAGGCCAATACAGACTTATAGTCATTAGTTTTGTAGCAGGCCCCCAACGGCTTATCCTTTGTCTATTGTTAGGTAACTAAAACCGCGACAGAAGAACCGTGTCGCCAAACAAGACTTTTCATTATTATTTTTATTTTGGTTAATCCGTTTGGAAGCTGCTATGCCACAGACAGACACACAAACACACACACACAGATACGTATATAAAATTTATAACATCCTGTTTTGCGTCAGGGGTTATAAATTTAAGAAACACGCTTTAAAACTTAGCCGTCATATTAAACCATACAAGCTGACCTAATTAAATTGCCCGCCAGTGTACGTTGTAGATAGCAATTACGTTTGCGAGTTCACGCACTTTAGTGAGTTTCATTGTTATTGCTAACCGAGTAAGCGCCACTTGCACCATCCCACCAATCCGGGGTTAACCGGTTAAACTGTTTAGGCCCACTTGCACCATCCCACTAATCCGGGAATCCCGGGATTAACTGGTTAAACTGTTAAGGTCCACTTGCATTATCCAACTAATCCGGGGTTAACCGGTTATACCGTTAACCCAGTGTCAAGTTGTACTGGTAACCATGGTAACTCCAAATTTAACCGGTTAACCCCGGGTTAATGATTGGTGCAAGTAGCCCTAACTTAGTGTCAACTTGTACTGGTAACCATAGTAACTCCAGGTTTAACCGGTTAACCGCGGGTTAGTGGGATGGTGCAAGCGACCCTAAGAGTATTTACTCTATAGAGTACTAACCAGTTAAATCAGTTACTTCTTAAGTTGCGGTTGGTTCAGTCTGCCGAGATTTTGAAAAATCGTAGCGCTTTGATAGAGCATTAGTTATACGGTTGCCCTAAAATACGAATAGGAATCTTTAGTTTTTTTTCTAGTAACTTCATCGATAAAAATCTGATTAAAAAACTTTCGTTCGATAGAAAAAAATTACGAACGAAAAAATTAAAAATTTGTAACAATTTTTGCACATAAGCTATTAACATGAAAATCATTATTTTTGTAAAAAATACCTAAAAATATGAATTTAATAACAATGATATCTGCGATCCCGACCACGCACGGCCGTCCACACAATGCTCAGCGAGCTGCGTTCAAAGAAGGACCTGAAGTCACTGCACCATCTAAATCAGCATTACTGCAAGCAGCATCCTTCAGCCGATCGGTTCAGCCGTTTTTGACGGCAGCAGCAGGGAACGGAACCCTACATTGAGCATAGCCCGACATGCTCTTGACCGCTTTTATTGATCAGCTATTTTTTAATCCCTTTGTTAACTTAAACATCCTGTAGCTCTTATAATGAATTGTGTAGGAAATTTGATGTTCATTATTTTGTTCGAAGTAATTATAATTCTATTCGAGAGATGAAATCTGAAAAAGGTACCTTCAACCCCGACCCCTCCCCTCCCCCCCCCCCCCCTCCCTACAGCCTCAGCATAATGCCCACCCCTGAGGACTTTTAGTATGTTCATCTGGACATCACAAGGTGTAACTGTACCAATTTACACAACTACACGAATTGATTCCCCTGATTACCCATATTCGGCTTAATTTCACGTGGCTATCTAAAAAAGGTACCTTCACCCCTCCCCCCCTACACCCTCAGCACAACCCTCACCCCCGAGGACTTTAAGTATGTTCATCACAAGGTATAACTGTTCAAATTTACACAACTACTCGGATTTATTGCCCATATTCAGCTTAATTTCACGTGGCTAACCCAGTTCGTTGAAAAACTCAAATCGCCCGCATTCGCGGTATTAACGCGAACACACACCCTGTACTCTCTGGCACTGTAAATAATTTTAATGGCTGCCGAATATGTGTTCTGACTGAAATGCTATGCCAGTTTCAGCTCTATGTTCTAGCTTCTAGATTCCGTTTTGGTTTGTGTGCTTTGCGTCAATTTAGGGACGTAGGTTTGAGTTAAAAGCTAGAGGGTTAAACAGCTAACAGCGTCGCTTCTGTCATTTATTAGGGGCTGTATTAGAAAAGAATATTTGTTATTAATGTATTATTTTATTATCTGCAGCGCATCTCATTCGCTCTAATGAGGTCTTTTCAAACTTACATTGTGACATCAAAATTATACACCCAAGGCCAAACGTATGGAAACAAGGTTGCTTTTTTTTAATATCTCATGTTTCTGTCTTTGTTTTATAAATGTAACCTAAAATTTACATTAAACAACCACAATAGGTTAAAAATACTCGTTAAATATCAAAACATCCTAAAATATTGTCAAATAATAAAAAGTAACATAATTATAGCCTTTTAATTGCTTTGAAAAATGTTGAACTGGCAAATATCATAGCCACGACTAATATGAGTAATTTTCTACTATTACATTTACCATTTTGTTCCTAATGAGTAGTATATATTACATCACTTAAAGAATCACACTTTTCTATTATTATATAAGCTTTTTAGGGTTCCGTACCCAATGTGTCAAATAGGGTCCCGCCTATTACTGAGACTCCGCTGTCCGTTCGTCCGTCCGTCTGACACCAGGCTGTATCTCATGAACCGTGATAGTTAGCCAGTTGAAATTTCTACGGATTATGTATTTCTGTTGCCGCTATAACAACAAATACTAACTTTTTTTCGTTCCAATCTCGAGGTTCTCATCCAATCACCGAAGTTAAGCAACGTCGGGCGGGGGTACTTGGATGGGTGACCGTTTTTATAGATAATGGTACGGAACCCTTCCTGTGCGAGTCCGACTCGCACTTGGCCGGTTTTTTTTACCTAAACAAACTAGTTTTCATTTACCGCTCTAGTTAGCCGGATACAACCCATCAATGCTAAAGGATCAAAAAATATCACATATCGAAAAATAGTGAAAATACTACAACCATCCATGACGCGGAGATCGATTCTAAATTAACAGATTGTTATGATTGTAAACTGGGTTTGACGTTGACAATTCGTCTTGGTGAGTCTTGGTTTTGAGCGTCGCCGTCTTCTCACTCAGCGCTATGAAAAAGCGGCCAAGTGCGAGTCGGACTCGCCTATGAAGGGTTCCGTACCATTTATGACGTATTAAAAAAAAACGACTTACTAGATCTGATTCAAACCAATTTTCGTTGGAAGTTTGCATGGTAATGTATATCCTATATTTTTTTTAGATTTTTCATTCTGTTATTTTAGAAGTTACAGGGGGGGGACACACATTTTTTCACTTTGGAAGTGTCTCTCGCGCAAACTATTCAGTTTAGAAAAAAAATGATATTAGAAACCTAAATATCATTTTTGAAGACCTATCCATAGATACCCCACACGTATGGGTTTGATGAAAAAAAAATTTTTTTTTAATTTTTATGACGTATTTAAAAAAAACTACTTACTAGATCTCGTTCGAACCAATTTTCGGTGGTAGTTTGCATGGCAATGTATATCATATATTTTTGTTAGATTTTTCATTCTGTTATTTTAGAAGTTACGGGGGGGGGGACACACTTTTTACAACTTTGGAAGTGTCTCTCGCGCAAACTATTCAGTTTAGAAAAAAATGATATTAGAAACCTCAATATCATTTTTAAAGACCTATCCATAGATACCCCACACGTATGGGTTTGATGAAAAAAGTTTTTTTGAGTTTCAGTTCTAAGTATGGGGAACCCCCAAAATTTATTGTCTTTTTTCTATTTTTGTGTAAACATCATAATGCGGTTCATAGAATACATCAACTTGCCAAGTTTGAATAGTATAGATTTTATAGTTTCGGAAAAAAGTGGCTGTGACAGAACCGGACAGACAGACGGACATGACGAATCTATAAGGGTTCCGTTTTTTGCCATTTGGCTACGGAACCCTAAAAATGGCCGTTGCTGCGTAGTTGTGTCAACGTTGCGTCGAGCAGCTGCGATGTCAAATATCAGACATTTATTCAGCAAATAGGCCAACATGTCAAATTTTACAAACAATAAAAATAACTAAATATAGTTACAACAGTTACAAATATGGAATCAATTAAATAACAGATACTTTATTAGAGATAAATTATAATTCATAATCATTTATTTATACAAACTCTAAATGTCGAATTACACGAAAAAAATATATTATAAAAAAATACAACCAACAAATACTAAAATTCTTTAGAGATATGTAAGTCTCTATGTGTCAGAGATAAAATATATAAAAAAAACGATAGTTGAATTATCCTTAGAGATAGGTCTCACAGACTTGAAATCTTATATAAATAATAAAAAGGCAAGAAATTAAATCAGACAAATAGACAAGAACCGAATGTCTCACGTTAATGCCACTCAAAAGTAAAGTTACTTATATATATATTTTTTTTATTGATAAAAATGTTTACATGACATTACAGTTGAACCAATGAGTCACAAAACTTAGACTAACAGCAATAATAATTATAAGTATTAACAATTATAAAACAATAATGGCACATTGACAAATTAAATTGGAACAGTTGAGCACCTAGCATCCATCGCCTCACAGAATCTCAAGCATTCACTATACACTGCCGCCCATCGCCAAGCAAATAGATCGCATTCAGGCGTCGATGCCAGGAGCGCATTGAGCAGTGAGAGGGCGCGGGGCAGCGGCGAGTTCCTGCGCGATACGGTGCGCGCCGGCGGCACGGCCAACAGGTCGCGTTGTCGTGCTCTGAGGGCCATCTCTAAAATAACATGTTAGAGAGAGATAGAGTTGACTAGACGCCGACGCTTCATTTCGCATGCACCGTTCAGCGTGAGCGATCTACACAGTCGTAACAAGACAATATCAAAACCATAAAAGCTATTAAATCTGAAGCGGTCCTCCAATTTGCTGCACTCCTCCATATTCATGATTTTTTGCCGTGTCCTATCATATTCCGTTTTTATTTGTTACCCAAATAAAAGATTTTTCACCACACCAACTGGTAAAGGCCCTCTTGATTGTTCAAAAACGAATGAGAAAGTTGCATTTTACCCACATGTGGGGCAAAGTAATCACATGCAAATTTTGAGTTGTTTCCTTTATGTTAGCTAGTAGAATTGACTTTTAAATGATGATTTGGAATAATATTTTTTTTATTACGTTCATTTGAATTTGATTTCATTTGAATTTTATGATATTTCATAGTTCGAAGTTTCCTCGTGTTGGTGTGGTGAAATTTTTTGTGTTTCACTCGGAGGCAAAGTTTGTTTAACCCTCGTGCATTGAAACCCTCGCAACGCTCAAGATTCCACTTCTCGAAAGACTCGCTACGCTCGTGGTTAAATTTTGGAATCTTTCGCTTGCTCGGGCATCAATATTAGCACGAGCGGTTAAACAACATCTTTGCCCCCTTGTAAAACAAATAACTATTATCCTAACTGTACCTTTCTTTCAAAAAGCACCTAATATTCATTGAGATAATTGACGACCGGTTTGGCCTAGTGGGTAGTGACCCTGCCTACGAAGCTGATGGTCCCGGGTTCAAATCCTGGTAAGGGCATTTATTCGTGTGATGAGCATGGATATTTGTTCCTGAGTCATGGGTGTTTTCTATGTATGTAAGTATTTATAAATATTTATATATTATATATATCGTTGTCTAAGTACCCTCAACACAAGCCTTATTGAGCTTACTGTCGGACTTAGTCAATTTTTGTAATAATGTCCTATAATATTTATATTTATAATAATCCTAAAAAAACCGGCAAGTCGGAGTTGGCCTCGCCCACCGAGGGTTCCGTAATTTTTAGTACTTGTTGTTAGCGGCAATAGAAATACATCATTCGTGAAAATTTCAACCGTCTATCACGGTTCATGAGATACAGCCTGGTGACAGACGGACAGACGGACGGATGGTCGGAAAGCGACCCTTTTACCCTTTGGGTACGGAGCCCTAAAACACAATTGGATTGCGTTGTTTTATCACAGAATTCCTATGGCCACCTCCTGTGTCAAGACTGATTCTTTATTAGCTGCATACTACCACATTAGTTTACTGAAGAAATTTCTATCAATACACTTTAAAAAAACATTCATGAGCAAAAACTAATACAAAATTCTCGAGACCATGTCGCCATTTTGAATTTCAAACCGATATCACTGTTTTTGTCGCTGTGTCGTTATATTACGTTTCGTTGCTTCATTATGACAAGCATTAAACTAAATATACCTGGGCGACCGAGCTTTGCTCGGTTATAACTATTTATTGTAATATGGTGGTGTATAGGTGATAATCTACATAAACTTAAAAAGTAAAATATGAACTGACAATAATTATTATTTACAATCGATTTTAACCTTACAGCACTTGTCACAGAGTAACGCCATCTATTGTCAATTTCTCTTATTCCATAGGTTATTTTTTTACTAAATTAAACTTGTCTAAAACAATAAAAATTAAAAAATTATATATAAACTTAAACATATAAAAAAAAAACAAAAGTTAGTCACCGAGCGAGATTCGAACCCGTAACACTCGTTTAGCAGTCCGCGTCTTAACCCGCTGGACCAAACGGACAGTGGCCGGTAACACGAAATTAGCGACCATATTCTGCGACGAAAGAAAAACGCATGAAAACTCGAAAACACGCGTTTTCCCAAACATAAGACTAATCTAGATCGATTGTTTACCCCCAAAAACCCCCATATACCAAATTTCAGCAAAATCGTTAGAGCCGTTTCCGAGATCCCGGAAATATATATAATAATATACAAGAATTGCTCGTTTAAAGGTATAAGATTAACGCTTGCTTGCTCGTTGCTTTTCATGGCTGTTAAAATTAGACTTAGTATAATATTAATTATGCTTGAAACTATCTCAAACTAGTTAACTTGCAGGCTTCTGTCTGTTTATTTTGCGTCGAAGGGATTTTCAATTGTTAGTTTACTTCAAGGACATGTTGATTTTCGTGATTGAAAACTGCTGTTGGGAACATTATAGGGGGCTAAGAGGACTTAATAGATCGATTTCATACTTGCGCAATCGGAAAACCCATCAATTTCTTAATTTACTTAATCTAAAAGGTGTATGCGGTTTAGTAGTTTTTGTATATAATGTATTTTATATTACACAGAGATGGCGGGACGACTTATAGACCTTATAGTTCGGGCGGGGACCGTAATGATCTACTAAGTCATCTGATACAAGGATAAGGCTACATATAAATTCCTATTTGTTCCACCAGTCTCATCTTTGTATCGGATGACGTAATTTTCACTTTTTTCGCAACCGTAAGTGGTACTTTTTTCGTGCTTTCGGCCAATACTAATTTTTTTTACTATTTGTTCCAAACTTAGCATCACTTTTATGAATTGTTGCCGTGGGGCTTATCCTTGTATCAAATGACGTTGTAGATCATACGGTCCCCGTCCGAACTATTAGAAACCATCATCAGTAATTGGCCAGAAATAGCAAAAAAACGGGAGCTGTGGCGATCACGGGGAGAGGCCTCCGCCCATCAGTGGGACACTAACGGGCTAAATAAAAATAAAAACCTTGAATATCTACTCTCCAATTTCCCTTAATTGCTCAAATGTTAACTGGAAGAGATCCCTGAAAGGGATAGTTTGTCTTTATGCTACTTATGTTTTTTCCTGTTTTATTTTGTCCAATAAAGTGTTAAGTGTGTGTGTGTTTTGTGAATTTGGTGCCTAAGCTCTCTGCAACTCTGAAGCTGAGGTGTAGAGTTGGAGCTGGTGTAGCTTTATTTGACGTCCAAAATCGTATTGTAATATGCCTACCTGAAACATAAACTGTGTTTATCTTTTCTTTACAGGTAAAAGAGCGCAGATAAGAATCATCCTGAGGTATTTCCTTTACGACGTGGGGTTCTTCAAGAAGCGGGTATTCAGGGTGCTCAAGGATCGGCAACGTCTGACTCCTTCCGATGTTGCTTAATGTCCATAGGCGACGGTGACCGCTGCCCATCAGGCCGCTTGTCTGCTCGTTTGCTCACTTTCACACAAAATAGTATGATTTGACAAACATTTACAATAACGCCAACAGTGGCAGCATGGTGGCCTTTTTATTGCATCTCATCGTGCCTGTCACGTTCTAACAAGTATGTAAGTGCGAAAGTGACAGGCATAGTGATAGGCGATAAAAATGCAACCGTGCTGCTAAAGGAGCCATTACACGATTATGTAGAATAAAGCCCTAACTATTATATCCGGGCGTTTATTGTCTAGACAAAGGGTATAAAAAAATTGGAAACGCCAACAGATGCCACTAGTGCTTCAATAACATCGAGCATACGATCCCATTTCCCGGCTTCAATTTTCGTGCACTCTGCGTGTTCAATATACTGTCAATTTTAGAGTGCGGATGGGGCTCCCTAAATTCTGTAGTGCATCGGGGATGTTCGCAGAGGCGTGGGTAGACTGCTCCAACAGCATTCTGTGTATGTTAGCAAGATTTGATTGCACGTTTGAATAACTGCTGCTTGATACATAAATACGCATAAATAAATGTACAGCTATAAATAAATGTACGAACGCATGAACGTGTCACTAAAGGCAGTCTCCGATTGGGGTGAAGTCAATTTGGTCTCGTTCAATGCTAGTAAGACCGAGGCGTGTCTTATGTCCGCCAAACGGAGTCCATTCCATCTGACTCCTACTTTCCGAAATGTATCCCTTCCGATAACCGACCATCTTGAGCTTCTCGGAATCTCGCTGACTTCGAAACTCAACTTCGGCCCGCATATCGAGTCAAAAGCACAGTTAGCAGCAAAAAAGCTGGGCATCCTCAACAAGGTGAGACAGTATTTTACACCTAGGCAGCTGCTCGACCTTTACCTAGCACAAGTGCGATCGTGTGTGGAATACTGTTTGCATCTGTGGGATGGTTCAGCAAAATACCAGCTTGAGGCGCTCGAGTCAGTTGAGAGGAGAGCCAAGAGAATCATTAATGATGACGATCTGACGAATGCTCGACTCCAAAGTCTGGAGCATCGTCGCAAGGTTGCCAGTCTAACGATCTTTTACAGGATACATTTCGGAGAGTGTGCCGAGGAACTGCACAACCTTATTCCTCCGTCCCCATTTCACCATCGGACTACCAGACAATCGGCACTCCGGCATCGCTTCATGGTAGGTATTCCACAAATACGCACGAAGCGTTTTGCTTCAACATTTCTTATACGAACTGCCAAGGAGTGGAATGCCCTGCCCGAGTCTGTGTTTCCGCATCTTCAAGGCTAGGGTAAATAGGTATCTCATAGGTAAGCGTGCTCCACCGTAGACCGCATCATCACTTACCATCAGGTGAGATCGTGGTCAAACGCCTGCCTATTGTTATATAAAAAAAGCTATAGTTATTAAGTATAGTTAGGTATAGATAGTTCTAACACTTGGATAAGATTATTTATTTAATAACATAATGATCCCTGCGGGCTAAGCACGGTTGCATTTTTGTTGCCTGTCACCATGTCTGTCACGTTCTATCAAGTACGTAAGTCACGCTGCTGCCGCTGATGGTCTTAAATAAGGAATTTATTATTTTTATTACCTCACCATGTATAGTCAGTATAGATGTAACAATGCGCCAAATATATGTGACACCTTGGAATACTTTTCCAGAAATAAATATCTCTACAGTTTACGTTCAAAAATATAAGTTAAATAGTCTATTCTCGAAACTGGAATTCAAGGCCAAAAAAACTAAGACAATGTTGCCACTCCAATAAAATGTTTGTACATAAGTATATTCTCTTTTTACAAAAATACAACACGCTAAGATAATTTATTTTGGTAATTTTAATTCTATGATTTAAAGATGTAATTTTTATTTACTTAGTTTTACAGAAATACAAACTGTAATAAAAACTTCAACATCCGTGATTTTTGGTTGCAAAGCTGCTATTGTACTTGTAACATTTCAGCTACTTATTCATTACCTACATTTGGTCAACGAAACCTACATATTTGTCAATATGCTAATTGGTCTCATACATAAAGTATCCATGCAAATCATAAAATTATGAATATCGAATAACACCAAATCTTTTTTTTGTACACAGTTGTGTTTATTTTACAAGCATCCTTTATATATAAAAAAAACAGTATACCAGTATACAGGCTGGTTTTATATTTCATTAGCCATTCGAGACCCATCGGTTAATTATTATATAAAAACGAAAAAGCCGTATTCAACTGTAGCGGACTGACACGCGAGCAAAATCGCTACCGCTCATGAGCTTGGGCAACCGCAGATCACGCCACCTCCGTACGTCACCTATTGTCCAAGCGGCCGGTCTGCGCACGCGCACCCGCGCGCCCTCGCCCCGCTATACCTAACGCCGCTCAGTCGATCGCCGTTCAATGCGATCCTAGCCTTTGCCAAACACACACGCGCGCTTGCTTTGTATCGAATCACCCTTTGCAATTCTCTTTGCAATTCACTTTGCTTTTTCGCTTTGTGTTCTACTTTGTTGTGTTTAGTTATTTCCTTATTTCCTATTTAGTGTTAATTGTTTCTCTTCTAAATTTAGTGTTCTTTCTTTCTTTATTTACTGTGCCTTTTGTAACTTCCTTCTGTAAGTGTAAATTAAATAGCTATATAAATTGTGCCGCGCATTTCTTTCATAAGGATCGCATTCGCTCCCTTTAGCTAACGCTAGATATCGAGTTCGACTCTCGGCTATCTTTTCTTGTACCTACACTGGTGACAACCCGACTTTGGACATCATGGCTGGCGGTAATGGAGCTGGATCTGTAAAGCCGGGAACGGGAGCACAAGGCAGCAACAGTGGAGAGAATTCGACGTTTGCTGACGCGTCAACCGGCGCTGGCGGCGTAAACATGTCGGGCGGTGGTCCAAGTTCAAGCGGTAGCGGAATATCCAGTGAGCTGTTTCGTGTTGGTGTACGTATTCCACCATTCTGGCCGGAGGAACCTGAGGTATGGTTTGCACAAGTAGAACTCCAATTTGAACTTTCGAACGTCACGAGCGACGGTACTAAATTTAATTTCGTGGCATCTCAGCTGGACCAGGAGTATGCAAGGACGATGAAGGATATTTTGGTCAATCCACCCAAGACAGGCAGGTACGATAAATTTAAAAGTGAGCTAATCAAGCGCATATCAGCGACGCGAGAGAAGAAAACGCTTCAGCTTATTCAACACGAGGAATTAGGCGACCGTAAACCGTCCCAATTCTTGCGTCATTTACGTGATTTAGCGGGACCCACCATTCCTGATGAATTTATTCGTACCATTTGGGCAAGCCGTCTCCCACCTAATGTGCATACCATTGTTGCTTCGCAGCCAAGCCAGAGTTTAAGCGACGTTGCAGAATTGGCGGATCGAGTCAATGACGTCACGCAGTCTTCCGCCCAAGTCGCAGCCGCTACCGCAAACCCCGCCCCTGCAGTCAACGCCATGCCAAGTTCTACCTTAGAAGCCAGAGTAGAAGAGCTCACACGGCACGTAGAAACCTTACTCCGAAATCAAGGTACTTACTCTCGCTCTCGTTCCCGCAGCAGAGGTCAATTCCATCGTCGTGGTTCCAGATCGAAGTCAAGGTCACGTCAGAGATCCCGTGAACGGCCAGACGGATATGCGCATTGTTGGTACCACTACCAGTTTGGGGGCAACGCGAAGAACTGCAAGCCTCCGTGCAGTTTCAACTCGTCGTTAAACTAAAACGGCAGCATTTAGTGGCCGCAAATGCCTGCCCCGTGTCAAAAGGCCGCCTGTTCGTGACAGACCGCAAATCAAAGGTACAATACCTAGTAGACACAGGTTCGGACTTGTGTGTGTTTCCGCGGTCAGCCGTCCGGGTGCCTCCCAACAGCAGGACCAAGTACCTCCTCTTCGCTGCAAATGGTACACCTATCAGCACGTATGGCCACCTCAATCTACATCTTGATCTGGGATTACGGCGAGACTTTGTATGGCAGTTTACTATAGCTGACGTTTCCAAACCGATCATCGGCGTCGATTTTTTAAGTCACTATCACTTACTCGTCGATTGCCGCGAGCATCGGCTAGTTGATGGCGTCACATTACTCACGGTCTACGTACCACACCAGAAGGGGATTAAAAGTATCTCGTCAGTCCGCACGACTACTGGCGAAACAGTCTATCACAAACTGCTCAGAGAGTATCCAGAGGTAACTCGTCCAACTGGTAAGCCTACTACTCCTAAGCATACGACAGTGCACCACATAAGAACTACTCCTGGCCCACCGGTTTCCAGCCGTCCGCGTCGCCTAGATCCGCAAAGATTACAGATTGCCAGGAAGGAGTTCGATGATATGTTGCAGAATGGTACGGCACGCAGGTCAGAAAGTGCCTGGTCTTCTCCCCTACATCTAGCACGTAAGAAGAACGACGGCTGGAGACCGTGTGGAGATTACAGAGCACTAAATGCTAGGACCATTCCAGACAGGTACCCAGTCAGGCATATTCAGGACTTTGCTTACCAGCTGGCGGGTAAGACAGTCTTCAGTACGATCGATCTGGTGAAGGCCTACAATCAGATTCCAGTGCATCCCGAGGATATACCGAAGACTGCCATAACTACTCCTTTCGGGCTCTTTGAGTTCCCATACATGACCTTCGGTTTGAGGAACGCTGCACAAACCTTTCAGCGCTTCATCGACGAAGTGTTGAGAGACCTGGACTTCTGCTATGGGTATATCGACGACATTCTGGTTCATTCGGAGTCGGAAGCACAGCATGAACAGCATCTACGGCAACTCTTCGAACGCCTCCAGGAGTACGGCGTCCTCATCAACACAGCTAAGTGTGTTTTTAGGCGTCAGGAGGTCTCGTTTTTGGGCTACACAGTGTCTGCAGCAGGAGTTCGACCGATGGACTCCAAGGTAACCGCCGTCAACGAGTACCCGCTGCCAAAAACAATCAAGGAGTTGAGACGCTTCTTGGGAATGATGAACTTCTACCGACGGTTCATTCCTGGGGCAGCATCATTACAAGCACCACTCAACTCACTCCTCGCCGGCCCGAAAAAAAAAGCTTCACATCCGATTGAGCCAACTGCAGAGTTTCGGGAGTACTTCGAAAAGTGTAAGGCCAGTCTCGCTCAAGCCACTCTCTTGGCTCACCCAGACGTGAAAGCCGAGCTAGCCATCGAAACAGATGCTTCCGACGCAGCCATAGGAGCTGTGCTGCAACAAAGGAAGGAAGGCGCGTGGGAACCTTTGGCCTTCTTTTCACGCAAGCTAAGCCCTTCCCAAAAGAAATATAGCCCCTACGACCGCGAGCTTCTGGCGATATATGAGGCAATACGTTATTTCAGGCACATGGTAGAGGCTCGCACGTTCACTATATATACGGACCATAAGCCTCTTACCTTCGCCTTTACAACGCGTCGAGACAACTGCTCACCTCGTCAGTTCAGGTACCTAGACTACATCAGCCAGTTCAGCACAGATGTCAGGTACATTGCGGGAAAAGACAACACAGTCGCTGATGCATTATCCCGCATTGAAGAGGTACACAGCCCACCAGTTCTTGACTATCAGCTCTTAGCTCAGGAGCAGGAGACAGACACAGAGTTGCAGAACATGCTACGAGATGGGTCAGCTACGTCACTGAAGCTCGAGAAGGTACAATATGCCAACTCTCCCGTCTATTGCGACATCTCTACTGGTGAGCCAAGGCCATTCATCACTCCCAGTTTCCGTCATACCGTCTTTACTGCTCTGCATAACCTCAGCCACCCCGGTGTCAAGCCTACAATACGTCTGGTTACGCAAAGGTTCGTGTGGCCTGGGGTGCGAAGTGACTGTCGACGATGGGCCAAGGCGTGTCCGCAATGCCAGCGTAACAAGGTGCATAGGCACACATCCACACCTTTGGCGGAGTTCAGGTTACCATCAGCACGATTCAGGCACGTGCACCTTGATCTCGTCGGTCCCTTACCTGTGTCTCATAATTACAGGTACTGCCTCACTGCCATCGACCGGTTCACCCGTTGGCCTGAGGCGTACCCTCTCCCGGACATCACCGCTGACACCTGCGCTGCCGCCTTCGTGTCAGGCTGGGTAGCCCGCTTTGGTTGCCCCGAGCACATAACCACAGACCGCGGCCGGCAGTTTGAGTCACAGCTCTTCAAGGCCATAGCAAAACTAACTGGCGCTGATCATCACACAACCACAGCTTATCATCCTGCGGCGAACGGAATGGTCGAGAGGCTGCACCGGCAGCTCAAGGCTGCAATAGCATGCCACACCAGCACGCACTGGAGCGAGGCACTTCCCTTGGTTCTTCTGGGCATCCGCAGCGCCTGGAAGGAGGACTTACAGGCATCAGCAGCTGAACTTGTCTACGGTGAACCACTCCGTTTGCCTGGGCAGTTCTTCACGCCATCCAAGGAGCCGGTAGACGTCACTGACTTCGCGGGTCGATTACGAAGCTACATGAGCAAGCTAGCTCCTCAACCGACAGCTTGGCACTCCAACCGTCTGTTTTTCCTGCCCAAGGATCTCCAGACAAGCAGCCACGTGTTCTTGCGTCAAGGGCCAGCACGTCGTCCTCTTCAGCCTGCCTACACCGGTCCTCACAGGGTCATAAAACGTCGCGACAAGACGTACGACATAGATGTGTCAGGAAAAGAGGTCACGGTGACACTCGACAGACTGAAGCCAGCCTACGTCATGAGGGAAGAGGTTCCAGCAGTTCCAGCACCAATCCAGGACACCGTCATCCCACCTGCTCCAGAGAAAAAGACGAAGAGCGGACGAGTGGTCAGATTTCCCGACTACTATCGACCGTAGTTACGGTCTCAGCGGGGGAGAACTTGTAGCGGACTGACACGCGAGCAAAATCGCTACCGCTCATGAGCTTGGGCAACCGCAGATCACGCCACCTCCGTACGTCACCTATTGTCCAAGCGGCCGGTCTGCGCACGCGCACCCGCGCGCCCTCGCCCCGCTATACCTAACGCCGCTCAGTCGATCGCCGTTCAATGCGATCCTAGCCTTTGCCAAACACACACGCGCGCTTGCTTTGTATCGAATCACCCTTTGCAATTCTCTTTGCAATTCACTTTGCTTTTTCGCTTTGTGTTCTACTTTGTTGTGTTTAGTTATTTCCTTATTTCCTATTTAGTGTTAATTGTTTCTCTTCTAAATTTAGTGTTCTTTCTTTCTTTATTTACTGTGCCTTTTGTAACTTCCTTCTGTAAGTGTAAATTAAATAGCTATATAAATTGTGCCGCGCATTTCTTTCATAAGGATCGCATTCGCTCCCTTTAGCTAACGCTAGATATCGAGTTCGACTCTCGGCTATCTTTTCTTGTACCTACACAACTTTTTCACGAGGACATCACTTTACATGGCAGTCTAAATGATTTTATGAAAAGGGGTTATAAAATTTTGTATTTATTTTTCGATCGATTGGAAGTAATTTGATCTACCTATATTACAGATTTGAGAATATATATATATATATGAAGAACGCTTATAAGGTACCTTTCGGTTTCAGACGATACTAGCATTACAGCCGCAATAATGCAGCATTGCTGCCGACTACATTGCTGTCGTAAATGTCGAAAATTCGGGCAGCAACAGTAGTAATGTCACGCTGCAATACTGCTGCAGTAATGTTGTCGACTGCATGCAGGAAATTTGACGTTTCCTGCAGTAATGCAGCTAGCAGGATTACTGCAGTAGTATTTTAGCGCGTCATTACTGCTACCAATGCAGTCGGCAGCAATGATGCGCCGCAATACCGCAGCAGTAATGCTGGTGTAAACATCCAGATATATTTCGATGAGTAAACAGTCAACGTTTGCAACACATGGTCTGTGCACATCCGTCAAGAACTGCTCTCTTGTCAAAAAGCGTCCTCGGTAGGGCTTCTAGAGTATATAACAGATTACCTGAACATATAAGGAAAGTGTGTGACATAAGTATATTTAAAAAAAATCTGTAAAATAATGATTAGTTCTGACCAGGGGTCGGACAAAAAGTGCGGATGACGTAAAAATGACGTAATCTTGCACACAGGATGATGTTTGAGTTTGTATTTAAACTTCCGTGTGACATTTAGTAAAATACAAAAAATACGGAAAATTGCCACAATATTCGAGTAAAGATGACATTTTAGAGCGTTTTCTTATACATTAGTAAATATAAATTTTAGCTAAATATAATCGTGAAGATACAATAACTAAACAATAACGAAGTCAATTTATTGTTCATCTGATTGACAATGTGTCAGTCAAAAACGTACTTACTCATTTCAAGTGGCGATATCGTTTAATAAAGAGGTTGATAAATGATAAGTGATAATTGTTTATGAAAATCAAAAATACTATTTGAAATCATCCTATAAGTGGTTTGACGTCATCCGCACTTTTTGTACGACCCCTGGTTCTGACGATGGGGTCCATGAGGAATCGAGGGAACTCTTCAAATGTGAAAGGCATCTATATAGTGATTTTTGTATTTTCTTTAACAAAACAAGCATTTACATTTAAAAAGGTGACATTTGATGAAGTGGAACTGCTGATGATGAATAGAACGGAACTCTTCAACGATGCATAATTAGTTCACGTTTGGCAATTTTTTCTCTTTGCATGTTTGTCAAGCAGTTAGGTTTTCAAGGCACATTTTTATATTTGTTCGTCCTATTTAGTTTTTTTTAATAATTATCTGGTGCTTTATTTCATGCATGGTGTGAAATAATGTATCTTAAATACAGTCGAATACCCTTTTGCGGGTATCTTACCACTCAACCATAGGTCAAATCTGAAATGTGTCAAGGTGGGTGCAGTGACAAAAAAACATGTTACCTCCTTTTCTACATAAGTAGGCATAAATAGGACGCTGTCTTTTTAATTTCATTGTATGTAATCCAAAATCAACAATAATCGTTCTTTCACACGTCTCCCTCATTGAAGTCGGTTTTTTTTCTTAAAAATTATCATGTCAACAAGAGCTAATGACCATAAAGAAAGCAATTCTACCGTATTTGTACAAAATCGCAATAAAAATCTATTACACAGACGGATAATCCCGTAAGTAGACCCGGACATTTCCCCGCGATCCCACACGTTTCTTATCGCTTTAATTTATTGGACCAGACCCATTTTACATCTACAGCTTGCCTGTTACCTTTTTAAACCAGCGTATGTTGGCCTCAAGATATTTACCTGTTATAAGAAGCCAGAGCTCTCGTTTCTACGCGATGTCTCGACTGCAATGGGAAAAACGTTGATCCCTCCACATGAGACCTTACACGATTTCCGCAACTCTGAAAAGCCTTAAAACTTAAGTAACTTGAAGGTATATGGCTCATTTTGGACTGGTTGCAGTATTGTTAGCTTTCCTGTCTTTTGTTGAAAAGGGATGTAATATTGGATGCTTTGGAACGGTAAAATTCCGTATAGACTTCGTAAGTTGTGATTGTAACCACTGCTTAAAGAACAGTTACAAGTTTCAATGCGTAAGTCAAAATACTGTTCGAGTTTTTAAGTAACTTATACGTAAAAGTATACAATAGTTTTTTTTTTAATTTTTGGATTTGACAAATAATGGACCAAAAGTTAATTCTCTATAGTAAAATTACTTATAAAATTGGTTTTAACTGTAATGAATACAAATTAAGACTAAACATTACTGGGCCAAAAAAAATTTCGTTGTCTGGTTTTTTGTCTCCAATTAATTTTTCTCGTGGAAAATATAATCTACAGCTTGAAAGACATACAATTGCACTCCACTTTTTTATTTATTTGATAAAAGAGTGACCGATTGGTCAAAATCAAAAGAACTAAAATAATTTTGATCCTATTTCCATAGGTTAATTGTAGAAACGATTTCTATTTGAACATTTTAGTTTAACAATTAGAAATAGGACGCATATTTCTAAAATTCATTTTTATTGTATACACAACTTAATTTTTAAATGCAAAAGTAACTCTTGTCTATCTGTCTGTTAGCTCTTCATGCTTTAATCGTTTAACCTATTTAGATGAAATTTGAGGCCTTGGGAACATAGGATACTATTCATCAATCATCATCATATCATCAATCCTCGCAAACGAAGTCACGGGCAAACGCTAGTTATACATAACAACCGCCGTTGCTGGTTAGGGTTCCGTAGCCAAAAGGCAAAAAACGGAACCCTTATGGATTCGTCATGTGTGTGTGTCTGTCTGTACGTCCGTATGTCACAGCCACTTTTTTCCGAAACTATAAGAACTATACTGTTGAAACTTGGTAAGTAGATGTATTCTGTGAACCGCATTAAGATTTTCACACAAAAATAGAAAAAAAACAATAAATTTTGGGAGTTCCCCATACTTAGAACTGAAACTAATTTTTTTTTTTCATCAATCCCATACGTGTGGCGTATAGGATAGGTCTTCAAAAATTATTTTGAAGTTTCTAATATCATTTTTTTCTAAACTGAATAGTTTGCGCGAGACACTTCCAACGTGGTAAAATGTGTCCCCCCCCCCCCCCGTAACTTCTAAACACTAACGTAACTTCGTAACAGAATGAAAAATCTAAAAAAAATGTACATTGCCTTGCAAACTTCCACCGAAAATTGGTTTGAACGAGATCTAGTAAGTAGTTTTTTTTAATACGTCTAAATGGTACCCTTCATGGGCGAGTCCGACTCGTCTCTTTTTTTAGGGATGTAATCCTTTTGTCTTTGTCGTAATATTAATAAGTCGGTGGGATGCTACCTGCGTAGACATGCTGGCACCGACCCACCTACGACTGACTAATGTAAAAGAGCCGAATTTGGAAACGTAATAAAATATAAGAGCCTCGGTAGAGAGTACCCTTTGGTTCCATTTGGCGTTGAAACTCTAGGTCCATGAGGTCCCAGCATGCACAAGTTTTTTGCAGAAATCGCGAAGCAACTGGTTGACGTAACTGGTGATCGAAGTGTTGGCAGCTTCCTCGCACAACGTATCAGCATTACGATACAACGAGGAAAGACCGCTAGCATCCTTGGTACAATGCCTCAAGGGCCTATTTTAGATTTAAGCTAGTTATAGTAATCAGGGATCGGAACCGGTTTTTTGCAAAAACTTCGAAATAATCATATATTTTGGTTTATTTTATACTCCAAATGTGTAACTCAATTGTGTTGTTAGATAACGACTTCGTTTTATTAGATTGCCTAGTTAGAAATGAAATAATTAACAAAGAACGAAAAAATACCGTTTTCGTTCCCATACAAAAAATACCGGTTTCCGATCCCTGATAGTAATACCTCTGTATATAACTATTATAATGTTATTGTACTTAAGTAAAATAACTCTTAGATTACGGGCCTGTTTCACATTGTCCAAGTAAAGTCCTTGCTACTTGCCACTTATCTGACTGACGTATAAAGTCATCGTTGGCGTTACACAATGAAGATTGAGAAACCCCAACGATTGAGAATAAGCTTAACTAGTAGATAAAGGGCTATGTTTTGTAGAAAACTTTATCTGGTACTTAATTAAATAAATAAAATAAAATAAATATTATAGGACATTATTACACAAATTGACTGAGTCCCACAGTAAGCTCAATAAGGCTTGTGTTGAGGGTACTTAGACAACGATATATATAATATATAAATATTTATAAATACTTAAATACATACAAAACGCCCATGACTCAGGAACAAATATCCACGCTCATTACACGAATAAATGCCCTTACCAGGATTTGAACCCGGGACCATCAGCTTCGTAGGCAGGGTCACTACCCACTAGGCCAAACCGGTCGTCAATTTACTCGTTACTTAGCTATCCAATACTTTACTTGGACATTGTGAAACAGGCAAGGCGAGTCGGTAAATCCATACTTGGCATGAATATTGCAACGAAACTTCGCGCCTACCGCATCAATATCCATTGAAATCTCAATTTCATTTGCTCTCTCCTTTTACATCGAAAAGCTTATTTTAAAGTCGAGCACAAATCTCGGAACTGGGAACACAATCACATTTCCATTGAACAAATGTTACCCTCTAGCACCGTCCCCTGGGGTACTCCGGGAGTAGTAACTCCGAGACTCCTTATAATTAACTTGGCTTCAAACGGGGACTTTTAATTATACGAGTAATTTAAATTCGATCCAAAAATATTTGAGTGCTTCGTTAGAAGCCTCAGAGCTATATAAATTATTGATGGTTGCTTTTATTGCGAGGTAATTTTGTAAAAAGTATTTTTAAGTGAGTACTACTGATTTCATTAAATGCAAATCATTAAAATAGCTTAAATTCTAGGCCAAAATAGTGTAAACATGGCTGTAATCGAGCTTTATGAAGAATATTACATATTTTTTTGGTTTACCATCTTCTAAAGAGGAAAGCGGACGACCGCGCGATAACTTTTTCATACAAGCTTAGTGCCAATTTTCCTCTATGGATTTAAGACAAACGCTTACACAATTCAATATTTTTTTACCACAAATTGTGCCCATTCGTTTGATTGTTTGTGATTTTATTAATTATTATAAGAGTATGGAGCTTCCAACATATTGTACTACTAGTCATACTAGAAATAAACATAAGTTCGCCGTGCCCTTCACTCGGCTCCATAAAATTAAAAAATCATTCATGGGTAATTGTGTGAGATTTTATAATAAACTTCCAAACCATATTACTGAGTTTCCAATTAATAAATTTAAGAATCATGTAAAGCGTAAACTTATTTCTAAAGCTTATTATACCTCACAAGACTACATGAATGATAAAACAACGTGGGATTAATTGTGATTCGAAATGATTAATTATTTATTATATTTGAATAATGATGATGAAATGGATATTCCAATGGATGTATTTCCTTTGTTGTTTTTATTATATTTGTTTGACATTTAGAATTTATTCTAGAAACAATCTAGACTAGTATTTTTTATACATTTTTTTTTTTGTATGACTATATTTTGTGAAAGTTTTAGTATTACATTTGATCTATGAATTATATTCATTAGTATTATATATGGAATAATATTTACAACATCAATAAATTGCTCTGATAATTAGATTAAGATAATTATATGTAATACTGTCTTACTATTCATAAGTGCTTGTTGCTAGGCCTACATGAATAAAGTATATTTGTATGTATCCCCACTACGCATGCCAGCTGATTTCTTCGTACCTACAAAGTCGACGATTGAAGATGCAGAGTTTGTACGACGTTTGTCAGAGATAATGTCATCACTTGTTCCTGTAACCCGGACGCACGCCACGCAATGGAGACCTTTCGTGCATAAGGACCTTGCGTCGTGCACTCACGTATTCGTGCGTAATGACACCGTGCGACCCCCGCTCACACCACCATATGATGGCCCGTTCGAAGTCCTCAAACGCCACGACAAGTATTTCAAGATACAAATGCCACAACGAACTACTGTCGTCACTATAGAGCGCCTGAAGCCAGCCTACATCTACAATGAAGACGTCACAAGCGACAGCCAGACTCCTGCATCTAGCCCAAACACTCAGACGTATGTGACGAGATCGGGCAGGGTCACGAAACGTATTCGCTTCGCTTGAGAGGGAGTGCTATGGGACATGCGCTCGCATCGACGGCCGGACGCAACTGAGGCGCGCGCAGGCGGCGCGCACGTATTTATGCAGCGGTTGGAGCGAGATGGAAGACAGGGCGTGCTACTCTCGCAAGCGACATTCTCTGCGGTAGACCTGAATTGCTGTATTTTCTACTACCCACTTCATGCAACCGGCGATTGTGAGCGGGATAGAAGATATGCCATCGCACTCTAGAGAGGTGCGATTTACGTCAAAGGGTAGATTAGATTCTGTAGTTCTAAGATACCTATCTTTCTATTTTTTCGTAGGTTTAGGAATAGTATATAAGACGACGATACATTTCAATAAATGTTCATTATTTAACTGACTATACCGCTGTTTATACTTGACTCCTCCTGCCTGGACCCCCATATTTGAATTGAATTGAATTGAATTGTATGGATTTTGTTTTTCGCCCCTGTATAGCTATGGTTAATATACATCGAATGGTGTAAAAAAAAATTATAATGTAAATGGGGATAACGTTTGTATGGATTGACGGTCGTCCGCCATCCTCTTCATTCCGTATTTAGTTTTTTTTTTAAGTGTTCGCCGAAACAGAAACGATGCCTAAAATAACTTTTTGCACCTCCCGGAAAAGTGATTCAAAAAAGAATATGTTGAAGGTTGTGTGGAAGAGATCGCTTTTTAGCGATAATACCGCTTGTTGGCTGCTTCTATCATTAATCAATTGTATTTCTTTAAGCTGTATCTTTTACTGAGGTGTGCCAATAAAGAGTATTCTATCTATCTATCCTAGCGTCCTCAATCAGTTATGTCTGAATAATAGATTTCTTCCTTCGTCATCTTCGCTGAATACGTAAATATAGTGGGATAATACACGGAGCTTTTCGAGGACGCGCATCGCCACGTTACGGGACCGTGCGGTACGAAAATAGTACCAAAATCAGTAAGTATTAAAATACGTGCTCTGATCTGTTATTTATTGAAAAAGACTAGGTATCTTTAAATTAAATGATATTCACAGAAAAGCTGATAACAAAAAAAAATGCGACATTATTACACACGTGGAGGCAGTTATGACGTTTATCCAAAAAAGATTAAGCTATGAGCTTCATCATATATGTTCCTTGATTCATTCTAAACATTTCTAGTCTGGGAGGCAATGAAATAATCGGGGAGGGCGGGGTACAAAGATGGCCGCCACCCGTCAACTTTAAAAAATCTATTATCGTCTTGTTGGCTACTAGGGCAAGTTTGGTATCATTTTCGTATAAACTGAAGACATACAATTCATTGCTAAGAAACTATACAAAGGATTAGCCGTTCGGGGCTAGCTACAAAACGAACGACTATATACGTATTCTTCAAGCTAATATCCGGTATACGACCTGAGCACGGAGTTTTACCCCTCCGTGTATTATTCGTATATTGATTTCGTATTGACATATCCATCTGTCACAACATATGTACTCGTATCGGAGATGTTTTATTTATCATGGTGATCATATGTTAATGGAAAGAGCGCCGTAGTGTAAACTAAATTCTCGGTTTGACACCCATAATAAATCTCGTGACGTAAAAGGTCGAGCAATGTATTTGCGGAGCGGGAAAATATTTAAAAATATGCATGTAGATACTATTGATATCAGACGTGCTAAATTGTTCTTTATTTTTAAAAACCGATTATAAAGCTCATTATTTTTCTGTTTCATAAATTTATCCCTTTTTTCTTGAAAATCCTGTTTGTTGTTATAGCTTCTTTTGTCATATGTTTATGTATTTATTTCTATTATTATCATTATTACTAGATTTACATCTTAGTCTATTTTTATTTTATATTTGTAGTTTGTCTTTTATTTTATTTTTAGTAAAAGGTCCTAATCCAAAGAGTTGTCCTAACTCGTATCTATTCTTTTTTTAGAGTTTTCCAAAGCCTTATCTATCGTTACTGTTTCTGCCTGCCACAGCTTAGCACAAACTAAAACTCAAACATTTATTTAGCAAACAGGCCAAAAGAGCACTTTTACACTTCAAGATGCAATTTATATATCATCATCATCATCATTACAGCCATAAGACGTCCACTGCTGAACATAGGCCTCCCCCTTGTACCTTCACATGTACCGGTTGAAAGCGACCCACATCCAGCGTCTTCCGGCGACCTTAATAAGGTCGTCTGTCCATCTTGTGGGTGGTCGTCCTACGCTGCGCTTGCTAGTCCGTGGTCTCCATTCGATAAGCAATAAATAAAAATAAATCATCAACAATTATAAATTCCAAATGAAGTAGAAGCATGAAGCAGGTATTAAAGTTACTTAGAGATGTATAATGTCTCTATGTGTCATAACTAAACAAAAAATAAACTTAGAATAAATTAAAAAGTGGAAAAATTACTGCCTTTGGTGATACTTGAACTTACGGCCTCTGGTTCGATACTTCAGTGCTCTGCCAACTGAGCTAAAAATTAAAAAAATATAAAGTTCATCAAATTATCCTTAGAGATTTATAGGGTCTCCAAAAGTTGAAATACTGTACTATTTAAATAGATATTCATTAACATTTCTGCAGTCGCTAATGGGTCTGCTGGACCCAGGAACTTCATGAACGTTAACTTGCTCGTTAGGTATTGCACCCGGTAGCGACCGTTTCCGGATGTGAAAATATGTTATGTCTGGATCCACTGGACTAATTACGTGACTAGAGTATTTACGTGATCTGAAATGATTGTCTTTGAAGTTTTTCATTCTTTTAGCACACTTTTCTCAAAAAAGATAGCAAATTTTATAATAGAACTAATAGAGTACTATTAAAACTGTTCTGAAACAGAAAATAAAGGTGTTTTTTATTGAATTTTCTATTGGGTGAAATTCAGATTTATAATTACATTGTGATTTCTTTTTGTGAAGTATTGAGAACATTTATTCAAAAAAATTGAGATAAAAAGTATTATGAACGTTTTTAGCATAACATTTGTAAGTGACAAAAAGGTAAAAAATGGAGAGATTTATTGAAATTGCTTAAACATTTTATTAAAAATATATATGTGTACATTTTCATTTTATGCTCACTAAGAACTGGGTCTAGTGGACCCCGTAGCAACTAAATGTGTTTGAAACTAGTCCTAGTGTTCAAATAAAAGAAACTAACACCAAACAAGAACCGAATGAGGTGTCTCACGTCAATTATACTCAAAAATAAAGTACAAAAGTATACCGTAGTGTAGAAAATCGATTTCCAGTTCTATCCAGTTTAATCCAATTATTCCCAGCTCAAACTTAGCTCGAAAGATACGATCAGCACTTCAATTTTTCCAAGCAAACAGTATTTCTATTTAACGGAGATCGAATCAGGTCGGCATTGTAGAGTTGGCCGGCAAACATAATTATTTTCATGTCAATATCAACATTGAAATTGTCCGTTCACAAGTCCAATAATGTATTCCCGCGCGCCGCGCGGGGTCACCCTGTATACAAACACGGGTGGTCCATGGAGATACAAAAAGCGAGTTACAATTTAATAACAATACAATAAAATTGTTCTTTATTGCAATAACAAACTATTAAATAAATTAGGATTAATGTGAAGAAGAACGTACATACGGGAAGAACGTCTACAAGCTCTTTCGTCGCTTTTAATTATTGCATTTGTACACATACCTATTTCGCGTATAGAAGGTCGGTAGAGCGGAAGGAGTAAAGCTATTCCTTACTAACGAAGTCTGAACGATTTACGTTTACAACACATCACACATATCTCTAGACAGTCGTCCATCTCCATGTAAACAAATCACAATCAGAAGCTCATTGAGTAGCGGCAATGGTCGTGAGAACAGAGAATTTCTGCGTGACACCTTGTGCACTTTTATCAAGGCCATTATTAAAATAAAAGTCTGTTTCACAGCTAGTAATGTGCAAGTCGTAGAAAATTCTCAAAGCTTCCACATAGAAAGTTCCCGTTCAGATTAGGTCTGTTTCATTTAACATTTACGTCACTCATTGGCGTCTATTTCAACGTCATAGAAATAGAAACTAACTGTAAGAAGGTTTGGTAACAAACGGGCAGAAAAAAAATACTGATAACTCTTTGACACATACCCTAACACACAGCCAATTCTAAGAAAATCTTTCAGCCTTGAACTATTTATGAGTTTTTTTTGTTGTATCCGCTTCTTTCTTAGACCACACAGCAGACAATTCTGATATTAATTCTTATAAACCACAGTTCGGCCTCTGTTTACATCTTCGATCCAAACCGATCCCGGGAACCAGTAATTGGTTCCAGCATTGATAGTTTGCACTTCACGTTGTTTATAACTTTGGTCCATGACTTTATTACTTTCTTGGAAGGAGCTTCAAAGTGAGGGTTCCGTGTAGTGGTGGATGATGTGAAAGTTTTACGGTTTCTAACCAGCTTGGTGGAATAGTTCGTTTGGAAGTTGGTGCGCTATTTAGACCCAATGGCAGTCGATTGAATTCATTTGAACATAAAGAAGTCAGGAATGTTGTTATTAGTATGATTTGTCTAACCATTGTTTACCCTACAACGTTAAATTTAATATAAAAGTCTTGATGTAAGATTCTACTTGTCGTTCTTGCAGCAATACAGTTGGCTGCATTACTGTAGCGGTATTGCGGCGCAACAATACTGCCGACTGCATTACTGTCGTAGGTTTTCAGGAGCAATACAGTCGGCAGTAATGTCGCGCTAAAATACTACATCAGTGATGCTTGTGTAGTTTGAATCCAAACAGTACCTTTATTCTTGCTGGGCTTATCTAATAACTTAGATAGATTACCTACTTCTTAGTAAATGTTTATAATTTATTTTTATATTGAAATCTGTATACAACTACATGCAACAAAAGGCTATATGTAAGTTTTTACCTATACGTTATTTACATTTTTAACTTAGCTCAAATATTAACATTCTTATTTTTATTTATGTAACCGTAAAGTACAAGTATGGGTCGTTTGTATCGAAATGTCAAAGAGCTAGCGCAAGATAGAAAAAACTGAAAGATACTCCACCATCAAGATAATTTTTAAGTTCATGATAATGTTGAATCGTAGGAAGGGTGATCTAAATCAACTTATCCGTGAATAGGCAGTCTAAGCATTAGTTTACTAACACTAACTCCAAGAAACTAAATTCAGACTTACTCTAATTGTACATCCTGTTGAACTTGAAAGCGGCACCGTTGGGGTCGGTTAGAGCTGCCTAAGCTCTTGCCGGAACTTTGAAAGTTTCACCAATGAAAGCCTATATTGCCTCTATACATGGTGTTCTTTCTGAATAGACATGTCATAAACAATACGTTTATAAGAATCTCCATAATATATAGTCATACACTGCCGCGTTGAACGGGTTTTTGTGATCATGACGAAATTATTTCATCTTGTTGCGAGTCTTCTCAAGCTTATTCTTCCGGTCCATTGCTGCCTGTGTCTATAAAAGGGTCCTTGGGGCTTTGTTCAGTAGGTATAAATCTTTCGGTAGAGTTGTGGTAGGTACCTAAGTTATAGGAAAAGTTATACTTCAAGAAGATTACAACCTTTTTTGTAATTAAGTACTATAGTTCGTTTTTTTAGCTTTAGAAAGAATGTAAGCAATCTTAACTTAAAAAAAAAGTAACAGCAAATATATATCAATTATAATCATATACGATTATTTACATTCTTTTGCTTTTATAACTAATAATATAAACGAATTTTTAAAAAGATTTTTCCAAAAAATCTCAATAAAAAGACACGTCAAGATTGTTTACCTTATTTCTAATGTTAAATAAACGAACTATATGTATGTTAGCAAAATAATATGTTATTTTATTTATCTTCTGTCGAGTGGCTGGAACACCCAGTATAAAAGGGGTTGATTCGGTAGACGTAATGGCTTGGTTACGATCTTTGTCTAAATCAGTACGAAGCCATTAAAGATTAGATTTACATCCAGCCAGTAAGCACGTTTCCGATTTATCGACGCATCGTGAATGATAACAGATACGACATCGTTTTTAACACAGTTTGGAAACAGCTCGTTTCATGCCTCGCTAGATTTGAACCCAGTTTTGGGATGGGGTTCCATCGGCGAGGTCACTATACTCAAGCTACAGCCAGTCATCAAGCTACATAATAATATAATCCCTTTTGTTATAATACAAAAAGCTAGAAAACCACTACACAGGAAATTCCTCTATACCCAGCTTTATAAAATGCTTTTGTGCACATAAATCAAAATCTTTATGCACCCGTCCTTTTATTTCCTCAAGTTGGGCTGAGATTATGAACTGCATCCTTTACATGCGCACTTTGAACGCGATGCGAAGAAAATTCATAAAATATAATAACTTTCAGCACTATTGAGTGCTCAAAAGATTTCATTGAATCTTCTTGTTCTTTGGTCCATTTTGATGTAAATTATGCATTTGAAAGTCGACTTGAAGATTTCTTTGAGTTATTTGTCATCAGTACGTAATCTTACTTGCAGTGGCTATCGCTATGCGTTAAAAGGTCAGGTTGTCGTCACTGTATCCATCAATTTCCTTGATTAAATGAATAACATTCGCCGCGCATTATTGCCGCGATAATTCATTCATTTCGTCACTCATTTTACCAAGGCCTCAGTCAGGTTTGACAGATACAGCGACGGTAACCATGACGCCGCAACAGTAATGCAGTTGCAGTGGGCATTCGAAGGTCACCTACTGAGGCGTAGGCTCGAATCATTTTCTTCCACTGACTCCGGTCCTGAGCAGCTTGGGTAACCTCCTCCAACCCCAACACTCAACTCTTGGTACTAGGAACGGCGCCAAGTAAATCACCTCACCTTAGTAAGTCACCTAAAGTCTTAAGCGCTAATAAAACTTAGATAGTTAGGAATCCTCAATTGTGCGTTTTTCCAGATTTTTTTACCTCGCACAGCTAAAATGTGGAATTATCTGTCACCTGCAATTTCCGGATCGATACGACCTTTAAGAAAATAGCGTACTCCCATCTTTCTTCTTTTAGGTATCATTTTTTGTCGCTGTAGTAGTGTCGCGTGTAACCCGTTCAGTCAGATCGTGAAATATTTATCTGAGGGATCTAAGACATTTCTCAGAAGTGAAGTAGGAAATATCAATTGATGTTTATCAGTCGCTTTTCGGTACAGGAAAACATCGTGAGTAAATATGCTTATAATATGTATTTACTTAATGTATTATGAAAACAGGTATGAGTGTAGTCACCCAAACCCCTTTTTTACAGGATTTTTAGGAGGCATGTGCCCCGCAGTGGGACGTCTAAATGCTGATTATTATGATATTTTTTTTTGTAGACCTCGTGATACACCAAAAAATCGATACGTCGTTGAGTCATTTTTACAGCAAACTCACAATAGTTTTAATTGCTATAGAGGGTTCCTGGCGTTTAAGTTATTTACGCCAATTTCCGCTATTTTGAATATTTTCCAAAAAACGAAATGACAAAAAAATATCTAACTTCCGAACGGACTCAAATATTTTCGAGAGAATCGGTTAAGAAATGCGACCTGTAGAAGAGAACATCAGGAAGTACTAAAACGTTTTTGCCCAAGATGAAACGGATACTTTCACTTACTCTCGGTCAAGAATGTACTCCTTTGTGCCGATCGAGCAATTCAGAACTTCCACTGTACAAACAGCTCCCCCGAGCATGTTATGATTTATTTACCTAAGCGAGTGTTATCCTTGGCCTCCCTAATGTTATCTCTGCATGCGTCAGTCTGTCCGTAATTATAACATAAACAAACCTCCGGGCATTGACTAATTTACAGTATTCCATAGAGAGAACGTGCGGACATGATGGGTGGTATATGCAGAGCTGATTTGTATTTGACGGGAGTAAAATCAATCTTAAAATGAACGGCCTGATGTGTTCTAGCTGCCATTTAAATTTGGGAATTAGTTGATGATGATTTCATAATTAAAAACCTAGTAATTTATTGATTACTACTTGCAGAGAGACTTTACACCTCCAAATCTTATAAGTATTAGTACTCTGACATTGGGGACCTTTTACATCCCCAGATTTAATGTATTTTTAACCATAGAAACTATACATCTTTGTTGTATTGTAGTAATTCTTTTTGGTAAGATTATTATAATGTAATGTTTACCCAGGTTATGGCTGCTAATTTATAAATGATTCTATGTATTTTTCATGTTATATGATGTTACTATAAAAAATGTTGTATTGACTTGTAAAAGAGCCCTTGAGGCCTCCTTGCAGAATTTTTTTTTGAATTTTGAATTTTACTAACCAAAAAATATCATACAATCAGATCCACAGTACAGGTTTCGTCACATTACAGATAGCTCATCCTATAAACAGTTTTTATCATTAAAAATTGTCTTGAGTCATAACACTAAGCTAATTATACGGTTTAACTCACGTATTTTAGTGACTCGCGCGACATGTTTCAAAGAGTTTAGGTCTCAATGCGCACGAGTAACGAATAACCTTTTCGCACGTGTATTGTACAACGTTTTACAGTACATATGGCCCTTTAAATTTTCGACATACTCACTTATAGTGCTAGTTAATGCACTAGGGCGGTAAATGAGCGCCATATGTAATGTAAATTTTTTGACCTATTTTTGCACAATTAAACTATATCATGAAAATTGCTTGTGAAAATGCGATCGAACTCATCGATTATTATTTTTTGTTAAAAATAACAATGATATCCACGATCCAGAGCATGCACGGCCGTCTCGTCTGCCCAGTGCTCAGCGAGCTGCGTTCTGAGAAGGACATGAACTCCTGCAACTTAATTCATTGTTTACTTTACTTTATTGATCTCAAACAAGACGATTCCCAGTAAATTAGTCATTGCGTTTGTTTACTTTGTACTCGCCAGATGGAACAAAGCTGTTTCGAAAATACTATTAGCAATAATCTTAACTGGAGGCTTATTCAAACTTATATTGTGACATCAAAATGATATAAGTACGTAATAAAATTAATTAGGTAATTAATAATTTAAAAACAGGACGGCATCAGTTTAATAGTGAACTAAAAGCTGAAAAGCTTATTAATTTTCAGATATGTAAGTTACTTTTTTTTTACTACGTCGGTGGCAAACAAGCATACGGCCTGCTTGGTGGTAAGTAGTCTCCGTAGCCTAGTTCTTCTTCTTCTGCGTAATGACATGCGCGCTGCCGACCCTAACACTCCGTACCCTCGTTGAGCTACTTCACTTAATACTTTTTTATTTTGATAAATGTTAGTTACTAAACTTGTACTATTATTCTGTGTTTGTGCACTAACCTCCCGCAGCTCGGCCTTCCGCCTACCAAACTGGGCCATCAGCCCTACTGAAGCTCGGCCTTCGACCTTTGCATTCAAACACTAAACTTTTACTATTATTCAGAGTTTGAGCACTAACCTCCCGCAGCTTGGCCTACGGCCTACCAAACCGGGCCATCGGCCCTACTGAAGCTCGGCCTTCGGCCTTTGCATCAAACACTAAATTTTTACTATTATTCTGAGTTTGAGCACTAACCTCCCGCTGCTCGGCCTTCGGCCTACCCAACCTTACTTCTGAAGCTTTACGGGTCTACGAGGTTTTCTGTTTATATAAAATATGCTCAGTAAAATAATAATAGATTTAAAAGGTTGAAAAAAAGTAGCTAGAATACGAAATAAATGCGTTTGTACGGTAAAGCTCATGGAATGCCCCAATATCTGAGGGCCTACTGCGAAACACGTTCGACGTGTTACCTCTCTGTCGCACTTGTAAATTCGTAAGTAAGTGTGACAGGGAGGCAACACGTCGAACGTGGTTCGGGGTAGGCCCTCTGGTTCCACCATCGGATCAAACGAGAATCTAGTGCTATGCGGGACACAAAGCGCTATTGACTTGTAACAACCAGTCGTGTGTTGAAGGGCAATTCGAACGTGCACTGACATCAACCGATATTAGAATGATAGTAATTGTATTCATATCAGTTTGCAGTCATTCTCGCGGGCGTCTCGCTCAAACTAATACATCTGAAGACAAGTCCTAGGGAATAGAAATTAATGATGATGACTAAGTATGTATTTAGCTATATACACCGTGTTTTTATTGAATTCGAATAATTGGGGTATGGGCATAAAAAATTAAGTACTTAAAATACAATTGGTATCATCACTTTTTAAATTCAAAAGCAAATTAAAACTTCATTTTTTCACACTTCAAATTTCTCACTCCTAGTGGCCTATTTCTATTAGGGTTTAACGTTTTTTTTTGCATTATTAAATTCCCCATTCTATCTTAAATAAAATAAATAAATAAATAAATATTACAGGACATTATTACACAAATTGACTAAGTCCCACAGTAACCTCAATAAGGCTTGTGTTGAGGGTACTTAGATAACGATATATATAATATATAAATATTTATAAATACTTACATACATAGAAAACGCCCATGACTCAGGAACAAATATCCATGCTCATCACACGAATAAATTCCCTTACCAGGATTTGAACCCGGGACCATCAGCTTCGTAGGCAGGGTCACTACCCACTAGGCCAAACCGGTCGTCTCTTGTAATCTCTTGTTCACATTCTATCTATTTTTAAATAATTCTTAGTCTGTTCTTGCTGGCTATTATTTATAAGAAAAAAGGAGTGTACAGGTTTTCAAAGAGTCGGCAATGGGCATGTAACACCTCTGGAGTTGCAAGCGTCCATAGGCTGCGGTGACTGCTTACCATCATACAGGCCGTATGCTTGTTTACCACCGTCGTGGTATTAAAAAAATAAGACTACCTGCTCCGCATTGTTTTTATTATCCTTACGTTGTTAAGTTTTTTATTTCTATTTTAAGAGTTAGGTCTTAAGTTTAAAGGTCCTCTGAAAATCAGCGTCGTTGCACTATGTGCTCCGAGACATGTCGAGTGGTATCCTCTTTGGGACCACAAGTAACAAACGTGTGTCTAATGTTAATTTCAAGATTGTGTGTTGTTTCAAATAAATTTTCATTTTCATTTTTAGGGTTCCATAGCCAAATGGCAAAAAACGGAACCCTTATAGATTCGTCATGTGCGTACTGTCTGTCCGATTATGTCACAGCCACTTTTTTCCGAAACTATACTGTTCAAACTTGGTAAGTAGATGTATTCTATGAACCGCATTAAGATATATCCCCATACTTAGAACTGAAACTCAAAAAATCTTTTTTCATCAAACCCATACATGTGGGATATCTATGAATAGGCTTTCAAAAATGATATTGAGGTTTCTAATAAAAAAAAATCTAAACTGAATAGTTTACGCGAGAGACACTTCCAAAGTGGTAAAATGTGTCCCCCCCCCCCCCTGTAACTTCTAAAATAAGAGAATGATAAACCTAAAAAATATATATGATGTACATTACCATGCAAACTTCCACCGAAAATTGGTTTGAACGAGATCAATTAAGTAGTTTTTTTTAATACGTCATAAATGGTACGGAACCCTTCATGTGCGAGTCCGACTCGCACTTGGCCGCTTTTTTCGTTTTAAACTAAATCAAAGATGTAGACCATACCAAATTTCATCTAAATCGGTTGGTTAATTTCACACACTTAATTCCATCCGAATTTCACCAAGCCGTATCTTGATGCCCATGAGATTCTCCCTCCCGTCGTTCATTGTCCAAATGAGGACTCATTTCCTTTTTTAAGTATTTTTAAGTATGTTAATAAAAACATTGTAAGCATCCACATTTCCACAATGTTGATACAAGCCGCTGTGACCCCGTTATCCTCTCAAAAACACGGTCTTTTTAACCCGTATAATACTGTATATGGCCCAACTGAATAAGGGAGATAAACTTACCACAAACATTTATATAATTATCCGCCCTTAAATCCTGAAAGTAAACTTAAGCGACCCTCACATAATAAAACTGAACTGGGGCGTTATTACCCTACTTACCGAGAGCTGGCGAGTGTTTTAGGCTGAATTTATACCGTAAAACGGAGTCTCTAGAAATCAAGGGGTGAGTAGAGAAATTTTGATGCTTTTCTTTTAAATTGTTATATTTTTAATAACTTCTTCTTCTTATATGCTCCGACTGCTGAACAGATGCCTCTTTCATGGATTTCCATGTTGTTCTGTATGCGGCGGTTCTATGCCAGGTCGGCCCTGCCGTCTTTTTGATATCGTCCGATCATCTGGCTGGTCGTGGTTTTCCGTCACCTCGGCGTCCCAGTCGATGGCTCCAGAACAGTATTCGCTGGCGGCCCCATCGGTCATCATCCTTGCGACATATATGGCTGGCCTGCGACATATATGTATTTTAAAAACTTACATCTCTATAATTTTCGGGATAAGTATTAGTAGAATATTAATAATCTACATTAATAAATATACTTATAAGTTAGTAAGGGGTTACAATTATTAATTTCTAAGACTTAATAATACTAGTATGGTGGATGGTACAGTAAGTATTTATAACTGTTACTGTAATCACATTTTGGATTAAATAAAAAAAAAACGTGTGTGTCACAGTGTGGGCGGTACAGGAATTACGAACACATGTTAATAAAGCACTCGCCTTCGGTTTCGGGCTTCAATTCACACTCATTGGTAATTCTTGTTGACCGCCCTTAATACACAAATCACACAATGTACTATTTCGTAGGCGGTAGGAATAACTTCCCTAAACTGCACAAAACCTTACCAGGCTTACCGGCCCTTCAAACTTGGAGGCCAATTCAAACTATACAATTTTGTGACATCAGAATGATATAACTCGCGCTGCCGTCTCGCTCGCACCAATGTACGAACAAGTACGAGCGAAATGCACGCGCGATACATTATTCAGATATAATTTTGATGTCACAATGTAAGTTCGAATTGGCCTCTTGGTTTAGTTGGTTCTTTACGCGAAGCTGGCATAAAGATTAAATAGAAGGATCAGCGGTAATGCGGGGCAGGCTAACGAGGAGGGGGGGGGGGGGGGGGGGGAGTAACCCCCGTGTAGGCTTAGTGGCACTTGTTCATTCTATTACAGCTACATTTTACAAAAAGGGGAACTTAAAAAAGGGGAAATTAAAAAAGGGGAACTTAAAAAACGGGTGGAACGTTAAGACGGTCGGCAATGAAAATGGCAAGCTTTTTTTTATACTACGTCGGTGACTAACAAACATACGGCTGATGGTAAGCAGTGTCCGCAGCCTATGTACGCCTGCAACTCTGGAGGATTTACATGCGCTAAAACTCCGCACCCTCGTTGAGCTCTGGCAACTTCACACCGGCAGGAACAACACTATGAGTAGGGTCTAGTGTTATTTCGCTGCTGTTTTCTGTAAGGTGGAGGTACTTCCCCAGTTGGGCTCTGCTCAAGATCTGGAATGACGTCCGCTGTGTGTCCACACAAAGTTTACGGGGTGAATATATAGGTCATACTGAGCAGTGCGCTTGTGTTTATGTTGTTTCGGTCACACGGACGAACGGGTTTCTCGTATACAACCCGCCCGCAGGCAGTTGTACGATCTACGCTCGAATAGCTACAGTTCGACGACAGAAAGAGCCAGTCTCATCGTGCCTAATTGTCTATCTAGGCATTTTTAAACTTGTGCAGTAACTACAGGGTGGGCAAATAAGAAGTATACATTTTGTTTTTAAATTTTAACTATATTAAGTTAAAATATTAAAGTATTGTTTTGGCTATATGGTTTTACGGCCGGTTGCCACCTGACGCCAAGGCCTTCATTTATTACAAAATGTGGGCGCCGCCGTTGACCATCTTGGTTCATCCACAGTCATCCCTACTGTGAGCTCCAGCCCAAACTCACAGCACTGTCCAGACCTCTACTCCCAAACATGATGAGTAAGTTCGGGGACATGGGTTTGGTAACGAAGTTTCCTTCTCCGGCCTGTTGGTCCGCGGGAGCTATTTTATTTCGCCCCTACCCTCCATATCTGGCGAGCAATTCCCCTATCCCTACCTGGGGATGCGTTCTCTAGGGGTGAGGCTCCCCCGAGAAAGGCAACTAATACTCATCAAGACTATTCCAGAACCCCAAACACAATTAGGCTGCATTGTTTCATCACATCACATCACCTCCTGTCTCCATCATCAGACCAGCTCGATGGTATCATAATATGACATTGTTACCCGACTTACATATGTATGCAAATTTTCAGCTCAATCAGAAATGGGTCAAATTTAGCATCCAAGATTTGACCCAGACTAACTTACATACATATTAACAGGGCAAATTAAATAAAAGCTTGTAAAAAAATTACATTAAGTAACTGAAACTTAAATAACACCACAATGACCAAGAATCAACACTGAAATTGCATTTGAATATAAAAAGTAACTGTATTTCTAAAGCCTTAAGGTTCAGTTTTAAAGTAAAATGACCAGATCGATGAACCCTCCACGTGTACACATATGGTTTTTGTTTGTAACAATTGATTCCTGGGACTGTATTCTTATCTCACTGAGAGCGTTCGTCGCCATTGAACTAATAGAAACTCTCTTAAGGGGCTCCCTAGCGCCAATGACCTTCGATCTGAATCCCTTATTTTTCTAATGTTTTTTTGTAGCTTATCATATTAACAGCAACAGTTTTAAGCAATATAGTATCCCATATGTACCTCAAAATTCAATGTCTTCGGGATATTTGGCATCAAAGTTGAATAATTTTAGGCCAAAAAACTGGTTTACTGGCCATAACTTTTGTGTTTATTAGATTAAAATTTATAATCTCTGACCAGTTTTTAGAGACGTCAAAGACGAACCCAAATGTGTAGATTTCGTATATGTAAAATCCTTTACAGTAAGGGAGAAACAAAAAAAGAGTTTTTTTGTCAATAAAAAAAAAACAGAAAATAAGTGTTCATTTCATTCAAAATCCGGCAGACCAGAAAAGAAATAAGATATTGAAGAATAAAAAAATAAAAAGATGAAAGATTGAGCTGTTGTTTGTCTTATAATTCTATCTATAGTTATAAGTGCACTATTCAAAATCCGGCAGACCAGAAAAGAAATAAGATATTGAAGAATAAAAAAATAAAAAGATGAAAGATTGAGCTGTTATTTGTCTTATAATTCTATCTATAGTGCAAATGCAGGAGTAATGACTCAAAACTTGTCAAAAGTCGATGAAAACTGAGGGGGGGCTGGTTTATATCTACAGATATTGAGCGTGTCAAAACGTGTCGTGTAGACAAAACAATATTATTCTATACACGGCCCGATTCGAACTTTAAGGTACGTCAAATATTAGGTCTAGATACGTTATCGATCGGATTGTCAATGTCAAATGCGACGTTTTTGTTTGAAGAAACGTCACTTTTGCCACTGACATATCCTGTCTGTATCGTATCTAGACCTAATATTTGACGTATCTTAAAGTTCGAATCGGGCCGACAGTGTCTATTAATCTACGGCTCAATTCGAACAATGCTTAGATATACGATGTCACAGTGATACGATACCGATCTATCGGTGTCAAAAGTGAAGTTTTTGGTTGAACGAAACAGTAAATATATAATTAAATAAATAGGTATTGACAACGCCTGGAAGAGCTTCTGGTCCATGAAGGCGCTATTGAAGGGTGGAAAACGCAAAAATGCGCGTTTCCCCAGAGATTGAACCTAGCTAGATCGATTTTTCACCCCAAAAACCTCCACATAGCAAATGTCATCGAAATATTCAGACCCGTTTTGGTGATCCCGAAAATCCCTACTCATTAAAAAAGATTGATTGCCTAGCTAACTATTTTCGATATTCTAAATCTAAATACGTACTTAGCTAAATACCTATAGAACATTTTATACGCGTCGTGAGAAATAGTTCAGCTAGAAAGTATTTAATACAAAATTTATTGCCTTATTAATATTGCTATAGACATTCTAAAAACGTTCAATGTTACCTACGTAATAAATATCTGCGATTGACATTTTAATTACTTTTTTTGGACGACCCTAAAATCATTCTAATAATACCTTTATTAAAACATCGAAAATAGTTTAAGAGACAATTATATATCTAAATCATACGGTATCAAGATGGTTAAGTTTGATAAGGGAAAAGTGTTGACTGAACGAAGATGTAGTGACAAAATTGAGAAAGGTATGTTGAGATAGTTTAGACGCGTGGAAAGAATGAGTGAAAGAAGGCTAACAAAATAGTGTATAAGGGAGAAGTAGAAGAGGGAGCTGGAAGTAGTAGACCTTGACGAACTTTCTCTGATGAAATTGGGGAAATTGTGAAGAAAGGCCTGGTCAAGAGCACCCAAAACCGGTGAGCGTGTATGAGGTATGTTATGAAAGTGAAGGAAGCGAAAGAGAAGAGGTATGTAAGGATCGTAGCAAGAGAAAATCCTTGGTCTCTGACTACCTCTCCGGGTTTTTTTTTATACTACGTCGGTGGCAAACAAGCATACGGCCCGCCTGATGGTAAGCAGTCTCCGCAGCCTATGTACGCCTGCAACTCCAGAGGAGTTACATGCGCGTTGCCGACCCTAAACCCGCCTCCCTTCGTTGAGCTCTGGCAACCTTACTCACCGGCAGGAACACAACACTATGAGTAGGGTCTAGTGATATTTGGCTGCGGTTTTCTCCGGGAAATAGGTGTGATTATATGTAAGTATGTATGTTATAATCATTATCGTTTTCTCAAAAGACTGGGTTTAGTGGGAAGTTTCTAAAACAAAAGTGTTTGGAGTAGCAGGCGTCAATAGTAGCTTTACCATGACTGCCTTATCAGTGTCAAACTGATACGCTAAAGTCTGCGAAGCTTAGTTACTTTTTATAGATCTTGCTCGCACTAATATGCCAGTACGAGCGAGATGCATAGAAAGTAAGTTACACTCACGCTAGCAAATGTGCCAGTGTCAAACTGGTGGTAAGGCGTTACCATGACTGCTTATGGCTCCTTTATACGATAGGCCATCATACTGGCTCAGTAAGATGGGCTATCGTGGAGAGAGGGTAGTAGTGTCGGATGGTTTATGGCGCGGAGAGATGGTGATGGGATGGCCGCGGTGTAGGTTATTCGCCATCACATCAAAGGTGTACGCGGGGCGTACGCATTTACACGTGGCTCACATAGTGCGTGCTCTCAACTATAGCATGGCCATCTTGCTGGCCCAGCGCTGGGCCTTCGTGTAAGGGAGCCATAACACCGTCGTCCTCTCCGATTTTTAACGTCCGATTTTGCTCTGCGGATACTATAAGTACCTACGCTTTCAACTGGAAACCAATTGAAACTTACATTCTGACATGATATCTAATTAATGTATTTTAGGTATCGTTTGCGCGTGTATTTCGCTCGTACTTGAGGCCAATTAAATCAATAATAAGTATGTATTATATGTATCATTTTAATGTCAAAATGATATTCCAAGTCGCTCGCCTGATTTCTGTAAGCATTTGAAACATGTCAGGCCCACCTCAGTAAATAAGCATTTGTTTACTATAAACCACTTTGAGTCTAAGTCAGGAACGGATGCGTACCTATAATTAGATTCTTCAGTGATGACCGGAAGAACCAAATCGGAAACACCGAAGTAGAATCGAACTGCAACCGAAGAACCGAGTTAAAGAAGGCCCTCAATAAGGTAGACTGACAAACTAATGATCGTTGAGAACCGCGGAAACTTGAAAGTAATGCTAAACCGGGCTATGCACTTAGTGAAGATCCTTGGGGGACTCTATCCAGCAGTGGATGGTTTTTTGACTGATATCACAATGATTCTAATGTACTGTACTCATGGCTTTATATATTATTTTGGTTGTTTTTTTGTTAATTTTTTTTTTATACTACGTCGGTGGCAAACAAGCATACGGCCCGCCTGATAGTAAGCAGTCTCCGTAGCCTATGTACGCCTGCAACTTCAGAGGAGTTACATGCGCGTTGCCGACCCTAAAGCCGCCCACTCTCGTTGAGCTCTGGCAACCTTACTCACCGGCAGAAACACAACACTATGAGTAGGGTCTAGTGTTATTTGGCTGCTGTTTTCTGTAAGGTGGAGGTACTTCTCTAGTTGGGCTCTGCTCTAGATCTGGAATTACATCCGCTGTGCTGTGCTCTACCACACAAAGCGAGATAACATTCACAATGCCCATACCTCTCTTTTGGACGTAGTTTAAGGACATACCCGGGTCCAATTCACTTGTAAAGAGAAGTTATCAATGTGACTAATTTAATAAAATATTTTTGGGAATAAATTAAAGTTGTTAAAGCACTTGGACAAATTGGACATTTTAAAATACTTTTTTTGCCCGAAACTAATTTTTAATTAAGACCAAACTTCGGTATGAAAAGTTTCAATCTGTGATATTTAAATTATAGAACCTTATTAATTTTTCAAAAAAAAATTAACCGTTCACTAACGCGAAAACTAGTTGCCAAAAGTTTAAGCGGGTATTTTATTTTAATCATAGATATTAAAGGTTCAACAAAATGCTTTACGAGTAGTTCTAAAACTTGACTAAATCTTTTTAATTAATTTCTGCAAGATTTCTGTTTTATTTGACAAGTTAGTTTTATCTGAACTATGTGATTTTAAGTTATTTGAGTCGGCGAAAGAGGTTGGTCTGAATAAAGTCTAAGAGTTATGAAAACAAGAGCAAATTGAGTTGCTAGAACTAGAATATAGTATAATTATTATATTTACTTACATAAGTACCTATAATGTAGTGTAGTGTAGTACTTATACCTATAAAGGTATCTATCTACCTATATACTACAGATCCCCTAGTGTACATTTATTCGATAGCGTGACGTAACGTACGCGTTTGTGTTAACTGTCATTTTGTATGAGATTTAGAAACAGCGCGCCAAGCGGGACGTTGTGTAAATTCAAAATGCCATACAAAATGAGACTTAACTTGCTAATTTCTAATTTTAATTTTTGCTAATTTCAAAATTTGAAGAAAAGAGTTCCTGATTGAGAACATTGAACAGAATCCTTAAGTTTCATAAAAAGCTTCGGTAAAACGAGGTTATAATGATTATTCATTAAAAATGAATAATAATGGCATTCCTGATTTTTTTTCATTATTTTCAATCAAATCGTCATTACTTAAAACTACCTAGTGTTAAAACTACCTAGTGTTAAATCTACCTACTGTTAAAACTACCTAGTGTTAAATCTACCTAGTGTTAAATCTACCTAGTGTTAAATCTACCTAGTGTTAAAACTACCTAGTGTTAAAACTACCTAGTGTTAAGGGGAGTATAGATTGTACTCGTCTATACATAAAGAGAAAATGTTTTTCCACTTCTAAATATTTTCCATTTTCCATATTGACACAATGAAAAATTAGGTTTATAGGTTTTCTTTTGTTTCAATATTTGCAAAACCAATAAAAATTAAATAGCGAAATCTATAACCCTAGAATATATTATGCTGAAGCGATCGACATCAAAATCAAAGTGATTTGTTAAGATTTAGTGAGTGGAAACCGTTTTCTCCCGAAATGGAATTTCATCGAAAAAGTGCCGTTACTTCGTTAGGATCGCAAAGCTATTCTTACCTCTTTATATGACTGATATTATTGATAGTACCTACGTATTGTCAATATTATTGATAAGGTCAATTAGGTGAATACCTATCAGTAAAGGTTTCTAACAGACCAATTCGAGAGTCATTCGATCTGTTTCCGAAATGATACTGATCTCTCATTGTCAAAAGTATCATTTCTTAAACCAAAAACGTCACTTTTTAACTTTCTTCCCTATGACGGTCATTCCAAAAATGTTATATGCCGGTCTTCTCCGCAATGACCTTAGTGTTTAAACGACATCGACATGCGCATTTGGCGACACAATGATTCCAACCGAATAAAAACTATCGATTTTATTCCCGCTGTGGAGACAATCGCAGAGATCTTGAAATTGAAGACCATCCAGAACAGACGGGCGTAAAATCGAGTACTCTTAAGAAAGACAATGTTTTCGCAGTGCACAGAAAATTATTGGAAACCCGTCCAAGTGCAAAACAACCGGTATATTCCATGATTATATTGATAACTGCCATTAAACGTCAGCTGCCGCTCCGCAGGCACGATATGAATCAAAATGTAGCCATTTCCTCCGATTGAGAATAATATGTATATATTAAATTAGAGGCAAGATTTCGTACTGGTCTCGTGTCTTGTCAGACTTAGACTTTTACATTTTGACACACTTTGCACACTTGCAATAAAATGTACTATTGCTTAGGAACTTACCTAATTACTCGTGTATGTGTTATCCTTAGTTTAAGGAAAGGAGGCTAAGAAAACACAGACGAACATTAATATAGTCTGTTCTGAGCACTGTGCCGCGCAAACACGACTGAGAGAGAGCCGCTGTGTCAACATACCGGAGATGGAACGAGAGCGCAGTGAGGAATTCAAACGAATTCATTAATGCTAGCCTATTTAAAACGATCTGTGATTATTTTAAAGGTATAAATCGTGTCATTCATGACGACGTGTGCCTTCACACATATTGTCATGTAAATAAAGGTTAGATTTGGCAAATATGCGCGTCACTGTAGATGACACGAACTGGGCTTTATAAATTGTAGATAACGGGGTATTTTGGTACTGCGGACAGTATAGTGTGGAAATACCTCAAATCTTAACCAGATTTTTATATATTTTTTTAAATTGTTTTTTTTTTTTATATTATAGGACATTATTACACAAATTGACTAAGTCCCACAGTAAGCTCAATAAGGCTTGTGTTGAGGGTACTTAGACAACGATATATATAATATATAAATATCTATAAATACTTACATACATAGAAAACACCCATGACTCAAGAACAAATATCCATGCTCATCACACAAATACATGCCCTTACCAGGATTTGAACCCGGGACCATCAGCTTCGTAGGCAGGGTCACTACCCACTAGGCCAAACCGGTACAATAACAATATACATAATGGGTATATACAGATGATTATTATAACTAGCTTATATCTAAATTAGGTCATAGAGGCATTGTACCAAGGATGTTGGCGGCATTTTCTCGTTGTATCGCAATACTGATACTTTGTGCGAGGAAGCCGCCAGCTCTTCGGTCACCAGTTACGTCAACCAGACGTTTCGCGATTTCTCCAAAAAACTTGTGCGCGCTGGGACCCCATGGACCTAGAGTTTCAACGCCAAATAGTACAAAATGGTACTCGTAAAGATTGTATCTTCTACAGTCGTGAGTAATACTACTCGTAGCGGACGTAAACTACCCCCACATTTAGTTAGCTTGTCGCGCCGCGAGTGATAAAAATACGTTAGTAGAATCGTCCAATTAATTAAGTATAATTTACAAAATTTTAAATATCCGAAGCCGCTCCACCACTGATCAAAATAAAATAAAAACCGGCCAACTGCGAGTCGGACTCGCGCACGAAGGATTCCGTACCATTATCAATAAAATCACGTTTGTTGTATGGGAGCCCCACTTAAATATTTCTTTTATTCTGTACCCCTAGTGTAAATAAATTCGATTTCGAAACGTGACGTACGCGTTTGCGTTTAGTCTCATTTTGTATTGGATTTAGAAAGAGCGCGCCAAGCGGGACGTTTTGGAAACTCAAAATCCTATACAAAATGAGACTTAACGCAAACGCGTTCGTCACGTTTCGAAATCGAATTTATTTACACTAGGGGTACTGTTTTTCGTAGGTATTTGTTGTTGTAGTGAAAACAAATACATCATCTGTGAAAATTTTCAACTGTCTAACTATCACGGTCTCGTTTTACCCTTTGGGTACGGAACCCTAAAAACAGTATTCTGGCATTGAAAATGCGATATTTCTAGAGAAGGCAGCGTAAACATTCTTTTACAGCTCTCTGGCCGTTCAAAGATAACAATACCGCACTTTCCGGCCCGCTCACATTCCGGTATCGGACCACAATTTTGCGGACACCTCAAAGGCTTCTCATATTTTAGCGATATAGAATTTACCCTAATATTTTAAGTATGGGAACGGATTCTCTACAAGATACTGTTTGTGAATTTACCCTTGGCCCAAATACGTAGCCAAAGAAGACCCATCGCTATTTTTATCTTTTATTTTTCTTATGTCTAATATGAGCCCGTAGTTTTGTCTCTTAGTAGCGAACATGGATGCAAAATTTGAACCCCTTCACACATTTAAAAGCATGAAATTTTGAAAGTACTTAAGTATACTTAAAGGCCTTATTGATAGTACAGTTTTTCTTGGTTTTTAGATTCTAAACTCCAGTGGGGTCCCCATATTGCTACTCTTTCGAATAGACTGAGTTCAGTAAGCAAAATCCGTCAGTTAACTGATGTCATAACAGCTCGATTAGTATATTTTAGTTACTTCTATTATCTTAGCATTATGTCATATGGTATTTTACTGTGGGGTGGTGCTACAGAGATAAATACCATTTATGTTCTGCAGAATAGGGCTATTCGAGCAATATATAAAATGAACCATAGAGACTCACTGAGAGATAAATTTAAGGAAATTGACATCATGACAGTGCACTGTCAATACATTTATGAGAATATTCTGTATATGCATAAAAATATTGCCGATTTTAAGAAAAATTGTGACATTCATAATATTAATACTAGAACTAAACATAAGCTCGCCGTGCCCTTCACTCGGCTCCATAAAATTAAAAAATCATTCATGGGTAATTGTGTGAGATTTTATAATAAACTTCGAAACCATATTACTGAGTTATCAATTAATAAATTTAAGAATCATGTAAAGCGTAAACTTATTTCTAAAGCTTATTATACCACACAAGACTACATGAATGATAAAACAACGTGGGATGAATTGTGATTCGAAATGATTAATTATTTATTATATTTGAATAATGATGATGTAATGGATATTCCAATGCATGTATTTCCTTTGTTGTTTTTATTATATTTGATAACTAGCGGTGGACTGTGGACTGTATAATGAACGATGGGATGATGGAAACACGTATTATAAATTAATTACTTTAATAAATAAAATTACAATAAATATTAGGCACAATTCTATCAGTGGCAACGGCAGAACTGACACATGACATGGAATAACAAAAACAACTAGAAGAATAAAAGAGGTTGCATGCCGGCCAGTCGCCAACATACCGGACCCCCAGTGGAACACTAATCACTGGTGGCTACTGGCTGAGGTGCGGCCTCCATCAGAATAAGTTTCCGGGCCGGTCTGCGTAGCATGCCTCCTTTGGTGTGGACGTCTGCCACGCGGACCGCTCCGTCGGGTCCTAAGTAAACCTTTGCTATCCTTCCTAGTGGCCACAAACCACGAGGAAGGGTAGGGTCGGCGATCAACACCACATCACCCTCGCTAAGATTTAACGCGTTGTTGTTGGGTCCCCTCGGTCGAAGCGTCGGTAAATACTCGCGTAGCCAACGTGCCCAAAACTGATCTGCTAGGCGCAGGGTTCTCCGCCAGTCACATCGTCGGGATAGATCTGCGTCTGTCAGCGACGTGGTCCATGGTACTACTGATGAGGAGCCCAGGATGAAATGAAAAGGTGTTATTGCCTCTGGTGCATCTGGGGAAGACGGGACGTATGTTAGTGGCCTTGAATTCACTATTGATTCAGCCTCGAGTAGGAGCGTTGACAGGACCTCTTCCTTTAATGGTCGATTTGTTAGGCAGGATCTGAGGGCTGCTTTCACTGTCCGCACAAGCCGCTCCCAGGCGCCACCCATAAACGGGGATGCAGGTGGTATAAAACGCCAGTCAATTTTATGGTTAGTGGCGTAATCTATGACCGAATTGTCGTGTAGGGTGCGCAGTTCGCGGGAAGAGCCAACAAAGTTAGTCCCGTTATCGGAAAATATGGTGGTGGGCGATCCACGGCGAGCAATGAAGCGTCTGAGGCTCATTATAGCACTATCTGCAGTGAGTGAGTTCACGACTTCGAGGTGAAGCGCTCTGGTTGTGAGGCACGTATATAAGGCAATGTATCGTTTCTCGCTCCGCCGATATAGCGTTACCAGGATCGGGCCAAAGTAATCGAGACCCACGTGGGTGAATGGTCGTTTATGGTGATCCAGACGTTCTGGTGGTAAGTTGCCGGTCTGGGGATGGATAGGTTTCATGTTCCATCTCTTGCACTTCAAGCAGGCGCTTGCTACGCTACGGATGGTTCCTCTGGCTCTTAAGATTGAATATCTTTGCCGAAGTTCATTCAGGATGAGTTCATTAAACTGATGCGCGGCTTTGATATGTTCGTGGAGGATCAAGAGTCGTGAAATGTAGTGGCGGCCGTCGAGGATCATGGGTGATTTCATCTCGTCATTCACTCCCGGTGCGGAACTTATGCGCGTGTTTTGACGCATTAGGCCTTCTCCATCTAGTGTGGGTGCGAGTTTCTTAATCCGACTCTCCTTGGGCACTGGCTTCGAAGATCGTAAGTTCGATATTTCCTCAGGAAAACTCTCTCTCTGTGCATGACGGACCAACATCTTCTCTGCTTCTATTATATCTGCCGCGTGAAGCTGGTGGGGAGACGTGGTGTTATCAATGTAAAGTTTGGAATTTGGATCTATTGGCCGAGACAGTTTAAGCCGGAATAGGCGTGCGCCCTGAAGAAAACGGGCCGTGGCACGTAGTAAACGTAGCCAGGAGCTAAAACGCGTTGGATCAGGTAACAAATTCAAGTGTGGGGTGTCGAGCAGCAGAACCACCAGATTTGATTTTAATTCAGGGTCTGGTGAGATCTCTTCCTCGTCAGTGACGCGTTCGGTCGGCCAAGTACAGGACGGTTCAACAAGGAACTGTGGGCCGGTGAACCACCGATGAGATGCAGTAAAGTCAGTTCGTTTTGGTTTTGTCGCATCGTCAGCGACGTTGAGAAAGGTAGGGATCCACCTCCAATCGGATGGATTGGTGGTTTCCAATATCTCTCCCAACCTGTGTGCTACGAAAGGTTTAAAAGCGCGAGCGTCACTCCGGATCCACTTTAGGACAGTGGTTGAGTCAGTCCAGAAAATGGTTGCGGAGGGCTTGAAATGGTGGGCTTGCAGAATTGTCTGCGCAAAACGCGACGCAATGAGCGCCGCTTGTAATTCCAGTCTTGGGATGGAAACCGGTTTCAGGGGACAAACTCGGGCCTTGCTACCGATGAGGGCTGTCGATACAGAGTCATCGCTGTAAGTGAAACGCCAATAGGCAACGCAGGCGTAGGCTTGTTCGCCACCGTCGGCGATGACGTGCAGCTGAACGTCCGACAAATCTGACCTGACCATGTACCAGCGAGGGATTTTAATATCTGCTGCAACCTGCAGCTGTGCAAACCAGTCCTTAGATTCGCTTATGTACATCTCAGGTAAGTCTGTGTCCCAACCAACACCTGCCCGCCATAATCTCTGAATTAAAATGCGACCCCAAATAACGACCGGCATCAGTAGGCCAAGAGGGTCATAGACTTTCATGACGTTCGATAGCAGAATGCGTTTTGTTAAAATGCTGGTCGGTATCTGAGGTACGCCACGAAACCCTAAGAAATCTTGACGTGGGTTCCATTTAACGCCCAAGACGCCGACGTCACTACTGGGAGGCAGGTAAACATCAGAAGTTGCGTCGCTACGAAGTTCCTTCGGGACAAGAGAGAGTGCCTCTGGATGGTTAGACGTCCACGCTCGCATCTCGAAACCACATTTCTTGTGCACTGTAATGATGTCGACGGCTAGTTGAGCTGCATCGGCAACATTAGAGTGGCTGCCGAGGTAGTCGTCCATATAGTGATCTTTTATTATTGCCTTGCAAGCGGTAGCGAAATCACCTTCGTGCATCATCGCGTTTTTGTTTTTGATATAAAGGGCAATGAAAGGACTCGAAACCGCGCCGAAAATCATTGATGACATGCGGTATTCCTTGATCTCACCGTCTTTGCCGCGCCAGAGAAAGCGTTGGGCGTCCCTGTCCCTTGTGGCGATTTTAATCTGGGGGAACATCTCCTTGATGTCGCCATTTAGGGCTACTGCGCCTTCTCTGAAACGGAATAGAATGTCGAGTAGGGGAGACAATAGGTCAGGACCTTGGAGAAGCAGATTGTTGAGGCTTACGCCTTTTGTTGTGGCAGCCGCGTCATGGACTGCTCTCAGCTTCTTCTTCTGAGGATGATAGACGCCAAAGATAGGCAGGTACCAGCGAATGGAGCCATCTGGGTTGACGCAAGAGGCGTTTGGTGCGGGTCGATGGTGGTAGGTCTTCGAATCACACTCTTCGGCATAGCCCTTACTGATTATGTCGTCTATAAATTGTTGGAAAGCTGCGGCAAACGCTGGGTCCTTTGACATCTGTCGCTCGAGGGCCTTGAAGCGTGAGAGTGCCTGTGGGTAGCTATCTGGTATAATTGTCGGTAGCACCTCCTTCCAAGGCAGGCCAACCTCAAAGTGATCATCGTCAAGATGACGAGCGGTTGATTCTATGATGTCTAAAGCCCGTTGATCCTCACTGTTTTGACGTGGAACCTTTTTTAGGATACCCAATGCATCGATGTCGTATTGGCATTTTATAAGTGTGTCCAAATCTTCCGTGACGTGATGGACGAATTCAAGTGGCTTAGATGACAAAGAGTGTGCGCCATGGAGTACCCAACCTAATAAGGTTTTTGAGGCAACAGGGTCGTTCTTTTTTCCGCACCGCACTTCGCGACTTAGAGATAAATACCAATCAGGCGCGCCGATTAGGACGGTTGGATAAACATCGGTATGTGACAGTTCGTTCGCTAGACTTGACAAATGATCGTAATCCATGATATTAATCGTATCTGGATATCGCGCGCGAAGCCCTAAGGGTTTCATGGCTCGCGCGTGTTCGATTAGATAACGATCGGGTCTGTTTCGACCGCGTATATAAAAATCGACATAACTTACGTCAAGTTCCGTCGTCATATTACTAACACCTTCAATGCGAAGACGCTCCGGACAGGTGGGCTTCGCGCCGATGCGTGCTGCTACCTCGGCGTCAATGAGAGTTGAAACGCTGCCATCGTCAAGTAGCGCTGTTGTCTCAAACGCGCCGTCAGGACCCTCGAGTACAATCGGGACCACTTTCAGCAGGCCGCGGGGACGTGGACGTGAAGTCGATGGGAAGGATCCTGTCACATTAATTGAACAATCAGTAGTATTCGCAATTTTGTCAGAAGGTTCAATTTCGTTATTAGTAGTATTTATGTTGGCAGGACATGTAGGGTTGACAGAGGAAGTTAGAAGACAATTGCTCTGTCCACTTGGAGCTGCGCCAGGATTGGCGTCGGCTGTCCCTGTGCCGTGGAGGAGCGCGTTATGACGTCTAGGGCAACCATCGACACCGCAGCGTTTCGCGCGGCAATTATTCCACGTGTGTGGGTTAGACTTCAAACAACGATAACACACTTTAGCCTCTCGGACCCAGCGCCATCTGTCTTCTAATTTTAGGTTTAAAAAACTCTTACATGTTTTTATCTTATGAGGTCCTTGTTTACAATATGCACAATGCTCATATGTATTCTCGCTAGATACCGTGGCATGTATTGTTTCCCTTTTTAATGGGAATTTCGGAGCATTAGTTCGTGGTGCATTTGAATGCATTGGTGGCGGCGGTGCCTTAATTGTACTGTCGGCAACAAAATTATATTTCAATTGTTTGTCGGCCTCGGCTAAGAGGAAACGTGACAATAGTTCAAGTTTTGTTACACTTTGTTGCTCTGGGGCGTGAGCCGATGCGTAGTCTGTAAAACGGGATCTAGTGTGCTCACTCAATTTCACCAAAATACTCCGAAAAAGTTCTGGAGATGATAAATACTCATTTTGTTTGAGTAAGGTGAGCGTTGTAATAAAATTTCGCAATTTATTTGCTAAACCATTTAAGTCTTGAGGAGAACTTAGCTTTGGACTGTTGCGTAGCTCGGCAACCTCGCGGGCGACTAGAAGTTCCGGGCGGGCGTACGTCTGCTCCAGGGCCTTCACGATCTCGTCGGGCGAGCCGCAGGTCCACATGAGCGACGCGACGGACTGGTACGCTTGTCCGCGGACGGCGTTGTTCAAACGGTCTAAGTTCTCTGAAGCGGAAAAATTTGATTTAGTCCTCTCGTAGCTACTTTTAAAAGCCATCCATTGGCCGACTTCACCCGAGAACGTTATAAGTTCGGGTTTCTTTGGCCTGTTTGAAAGGGCGTTAATCGCCTGAGAAAGTTTTGTTATTGGGTCTAATGAGGATAGTTCAGACGGTTGTCGAGGTGCTACTATATCGTAGTTTAAGGCGGCATTAGTGAGTTTCGAGTTAGTTGCTTGGTTGACATTAGGCATGTTGAAAGATACCTTGTTGGTGGGGACGGCCGGCTGTAAATGAAGTCCTAGAGCATCACTCGAGGTGACAGCTGGTGCCTCGCCAGGCATAATTTCATGAGTTGCCATGGTCATGTTAGCATTCTGTTCGGATACCCAAGTCGCAGTACGCCTTTCAGCATTATGATCAGAAAAATACGAACTACGAGATTTGGCAGACTTATCTGAAGCTTCCAGAGCAGCGATTCTTGCTTGCAGCTCCGTCTGTTCTGCTTCGAATTCGAGATGTGCGAGCTTGCGCTCGCGATCCTCTTGATGACGAGCGAGTTCGCGCTCCGCCACGGCCTGTTGACGGGCGAGTTCACGCTCCGCTTCTTGGCGGGTGAGCACGGCTTGCTGACGCGCGAGTTCTAACTCGCGCTCTGCCTGCTCTCGATCCCGGTCCGCTTGTTGACGGGCGAGTTCGCGCTCGCGTTCCACTTGACGCCGCATTACGTTCGCTTCAAGAGCTAACTTCTGTGCGCGGACGGTTGCCGAAGAACGCGTTGAATGTGTGCGCACGGTATGTGATTGCTTACTGTGGATACTAGAAGCGCATTTAGGTGGCGCTTTGGCATCGCCTTGTGCGAGCGTAAGCGAGCTAGTTCGAGCATCCGGGCGTTCGGTAGCGGGCTTAGGTTGTGCCACGCTGGTCGGGATGTTGCCCGTTGTTTGTATGTTCGAACTACCGGGCAATGCCGAAGCACCATCGTTATTCGTAGCTGAGCCCGGCCGGACGCTGCGACGTTCGCGCTGCGCCCGGTCGGATTCCGTAGCCGTCGGGTCTGCCTTTGCCTTACTACGTGTTTCCACCATGGTGAAAAATGTACGTAAATAATGTAAACAATGTTTCTAAATGAAATGAAAAAAATTACAATGACTTACGTGAAAAAAAGTTTGACAATTGAATTTCGATGGATGGTAAAACTACGGCGAGAATGGACCAAAATGATAACTAGCGGTGGACTGTGGACTGTATAATGAACGATGGGATGATGGAAACACGTATTATAAATTAATTACTTTAATAAATAAAATTACAATAAATATTAGGCACAATTCTATCAGTGGCAACGGCAGAACTGACACATGACATGGAATAACAAAAACAACTAGAAGAATAAAAGAGGTTGCATGCCGGCCAGTCGCCAACAATATTTGTTTGACATTTAGAATTTATTCTAGAAAGAATCTATACTAGTATTTTGTATACATTTTTTTTTGTATGACTATATTTTGTGAAAGTTTTAGTATTAAATTTGATCTATGAATTATATTCATTAGTATTATATATGGAATAACATTTACAACATCAATAAATTGCTCTGATAATTAGATTAAGATAGTTATATGTAATACTGTCTTACTATTCATAAGTGCTTGTTGCTAGGCCTACATGAATAAAGTATATTTGAATTGAATTGAAATTGAATATTTGCTGCAGGTAACTTAGATATGTAATTCACAAATTTATTCGTTCGCCTCCTTTTAGGGGTTGAATTTCAAAAAATAGTTTGTAAACACATCTATTTTACTTTCATCATATTCGAAATGAAAAGTAGAGTTTTCACCTCGGGTGAAAGGCATCATTTCAGCCCTTGGTTAACATTTGCAGAAAAAATGTTTCAAGCTTTAACTATCGCTTTACGTAGATATAGTTTTTAGTATAAGCAAAATGCTATTGATAACAAAATGATATCAAGTAGAGATCAATTAATAAAGTTCTAATGCCGCTCCCTACTTTGAAAGTTTAAGTATCAAATGACCCGCGCTCATTCACCGTCCATTGGTTCTGGTCCAGTGATGAATACAGCTTATTTAGAATATTCTATTTCACAAAAATTTCCGTAATATTTTAACAATTCTCCTGAAAATAAGTAAGCTCCTTTAGTTAGTATCTCTACTACGTGTTTTAGCATTAGAAATAAGGCAAGTGATGTTAACGTGTATTTTTATTGAAAAACAGTTTTGAAAAATAATTTGCAGCATTAGCAAATTATTTTTTAAATTTTTTTTATGTAAAAAATATAAAGCGTATGTGATCATTTTCATCCTTTCGGTTTAATAAGTAATATTTACTATCCACGGCCTGCATATTATGTAATAAGTATGTAACTTCATTTTTGAGTGGCATTAACTCTCCCACTAGCACAAAACACACAGTGTTATTGACCGCCGGCACCATAGGAGAGATGGGCCGGGTTAATGTACGCAATTTTTTGTGCTTACCGTTCTTACTTTACCTACTGTAGGTAATGTAAAGACGGTAAGCACGGTGTGTAACACACCATAACGATATTAGCCGGGTGCACGGTGGCAGCGCCACCTAGCATTGGTAAGTTTGTACTTTTGTAGGCGCTCACGAATATTGAGCGCAACAGAATAAATATTATTCCTTAAAAACATTTTTCACAAAGCAGTTTAATGCGCAAAATCAATATTTTTCTTCCTAGCGTTATCCCGGCATATTGCCACGGCTCATGGGAGCCTGGGGTCCGCTTGACAACTCATGCCAAGATTTGGCATAGGCACTAACTTTTACGAAAGCGACTGCCATCTGACCTTCCAACCCAGAGGATAAAACTAGGCCTTGTTGGGATTAGCCCGGTTTCCTCACGATGATTCACCGAAAAGCGACTGGTAAATATCGAATGATATTTCGTACATAAGTTCCGAAAAACTCATTGGTACAAGCCGGGGTTTGAACCCGCGACCTTCGGATTGCAAGTCGCACGCTCTTACCGCTAGGCCACCAGCGCTTCAATGCGCAAAATCTATACTTTAAAACTCACTGAAAAATCTGCCAGCAGTAAAAGCCTACAAAGTGCTCTAATGCGTAGGTCTTCTAAATGAGAAGGTCGCTTTTGTCAAGGTTCAAGTAATTATTTTTTCTAGACGAATAACGCTAATGGGCTCATAATGAGCTCATTGTCTTCTTTTTAATTTAGGTTTTAATGAGTTTGGTAGGTACCTCGTTATAAACATAATTAACTTCATATATAACTATTTCGCTCGTACTTGTCTGTACATGTATCGGCGCTAGCAAGACGCACCAGTGCATGACAAATCATTTTGATGTCACAATATAAGTCACAATTGGCCTCCGTGTCAAACTTACATCCTGAATCCCGATATAAAAATACGAGTAATGTAATAATGACGGCTAAAAGAAAGGGGCTGTAACCCTCGCTCTTGTTCTTTCCTGGTCCAGCAAAGACTGGCCATTCAGCGAGGCAATACCACCAGTATTTTTGGCACTTTGGTCCGAGTGAAAATCAGAGTGGGGCGTACGTTTCTATTTGTTTAATGTTAGGTACTAGGTAGGCCGTTGACGAAACGTGTTGTGGATATTTATTTAGTAGGATAGGTGCATAATATGATGACGAAGCGTGTTGTGGATGTTTTTTGCTTATTTATGTATATATATTAACGAAGCATGCATTGTGGGACTTGCCGCTGTCTTGATATGATGTTAAATTGTGTTTTTAATAAATGGCTGTAAGTACGTATAAGATAAAAGGAAAATAATCTCATTTTGTTATCATTCGGGCGTGCATTTCGAGACGCACGGGTGAATCAAAAGACATTTTTTTTAAACTATGTCGGTGGCATACAAGGTGGTAAGCAGTTATCGTAGCCTATGGACGCCCGCAACTCCAGATGTGTTACATGCGCGTTGCCGACCCTAACACCCCGCACCCTGTTTGTGCTCTGGCAACTTTACTCTCCAGCAGGAACACAACACTATGAGTAGGGTCTAGTGTTATTTGGCTGCGGGTTTCTGTAAGGTACTCCCCCAGTTGGGCTCTGCTCTAAATCTGGAACGACATCCGCTGTGATGTGCCCTAACACACTAAGCGAGACATTCACAGTTGCCCATACCTCTCTTTTGGACGTAGTTTAAGAACATACCTGGGTCCATTCATCCATTCATCGGTTCCATCTTTTAAATATCAAAATGTACGTTTGAATTGGCCTCCAGATATCTTTGTCGATAAAAATAGTAAAATCTGACCGATACCCGACACCCTGCCCGCTCTCCCACCCACTGGAGCCTGTCGTGACAGGTGTCAAGTGTCGTGCGTGTCGAGATCCGGTGACAGCCCGCCAGCGGCATTCGCACTTTTGAAATTCCAAATTGATTTCAAATTGAATAGTGACGATCATAAGTAATATAAATTCGTGTAGATTGATATAGCATAATCATCACACTTGCTCGAAAAAATTCTTATTTCATGCAGGTGTACTGAAGGACAAAGGCCTATTTTGTTCCCGCGGGACTGTGAAAAAAAAAAAAGCTATAACTCCCTAGGGAGTTACAGGAGTTATAATTATGTCAATTATTCATACAAACCAAATAGTATGAATGAGTTTTACTTTTAAAATACTGACGTTTATAATTTAATATTTTGTTTATGTTTAAAATATGTTTGGTTTACTCACGATGTTTTTCTAGAGATTTCGACTTCGACAACAGTAAATTTTTTTTTACATTTTGTATTTATCACCAGCTTTTAATTTCATATCAGATGTAATAGAAGCTTTTTTATTTAGGAGATAACTCCTTTGATCGGTCTAACGCCTGCCTACTCGTAATTACGTTGTCTATATGAGTGGTTGCAGGAAAACGTTTATTAATATTAAGTGTTGCATTCACACAAGGTATTTTTGGATTCTGTCTATAATCAGCAATGTAATTATGTAGGTACAATACAAAAAAGATTGTTATGACTAAGCTGGAACCCCACTGCTGCGCACGCTACGCACTGCTGTGGAAGTATCAGCCTATATTTTGGTACGAAGCGTTTTTGTACTCACGTGCGCTGCAGTGGGGTTCCGGATTCAAGGACTACTTTTGAATAAACCTTAAATATTACAATATAAAATGGTCTGTTTTATATTATTCTAGCCAAAATAAAAATAACCTGCATTTTATTACATCCATTAGTAATTTATTCTTAAGTAACAGTGAATAAAAAAATATATTAAAAAAAGAAGTGAAGCCCGAACGAAGTACCCAAGTGAGAAACAACGCGATTATGTTAAAGCTGCGTTTCCACAAGAGATGTGCACGATGTGCACAGCGAGGAATGTGTTTGTCATGAACCAACAGAAACACTTCATTTACCTATCCTTGCTCATCGCAGTTCTAGTGAAAAGTTGGAAACAGCCCAGTGGAGTGAGGGTTTTGTACATACAAAATAAGCGAAGGATGTGTGAGAGGAATGCGTTGCGAGGAATGTGTTGCGAGGTACGGACGCGAAGGAAAAACAATAAAAAAGCTCCGCCCACGCGTCACCGTACTTAATTGAAAAAAAAAGCTCGCTCGCTACCCATCCTCGCAACGCTCAGCTACCTCGCACAACTCTGGTGGAAACATTAATCACAACGTTCCACATCCTCGCTACGCATCCTCACACCGCTTACCTACTTCCTACACCTCTGGCGAAAGCGCAGCGTAAATATGTTAATTTCCACTTTGTTACAATTTTACTTTTATGGTGAGCGAAGATCAAAGAAAATACATTCGGCAAAAAAATCTGCATCAAAACAAATGAATTTTGCTTCCTCTGCCAGTCGAACTTTGAACTCTCGAACAGTCGAACTTGTGTCGGCTTTGTTGATCGGCGTAACTACCTAATCACACAACTTTATCTCAGGAACGTTTATTAAATGCTTCGTCTGTTGTATGTCAGCTCGTTAGCTGCGCTGTTTGCCCTGAGCGACAAACGAGCTATCACCACGCAATGCGAAGATAATTTGTCAAAGGATGTCTGCTTTAGCCTAGTTAACCATGCCTGCGAAGCTTGTGGTCCTGGTTAGAATCGCCGTAAGTTAAAACTAGTGGATCCGAATGCTGTCATTAAGTTATTGTGTGTCTCACTCGCACGCTTATATATGTGTGAACAAGTACAAGCGAAACGCACGATAATTGAGTGACATCATTTAGATTACTTACGGTGGCCAATTCTATTTATTCTCAGGCAGCTTTACTAGCGAGTTGCCATCAAAGCTTTTTAATTCTTTCATTAAACTGTGCCTATCTTGTTACAGTACCAACAGCGAACGTCCAAGGAGTACTGGGGAAGAAAGCGGCGCTGCCGTGCGACATCCAGCCCCTCGCTGCTGGAGACCAGGTCTCCATGGTGCTGTGGTTCAAGGAGAGCGACGGGGAGCCGCTGTACAGGTACATTATGTTACAATACCAGCAGCGAATGTCCAAGTACTGGGGAAGAAAATGACGCTACCGTGCGATATCTAGCCCCTCGCTGCTGGAGACCATGTGTCCGTGGTGCTGAGAACCAAGGAGAGCGACGGGGAGCCGCTGCACAGGTACATTATGTTACAGTACAAGCAGCGAAGTCCAAGTACTGGGGAAGAAAATGACGCTACCGTGCGATATCTAGCCCCTCGCTGCTGGAGACCATGTGTCCGTGGTGCTGAGGACCAAGGAGAGCGACGGGGAGCCGCTGTACAAGTACATTATCTTCTTATTAATCATTCACATCACCATCATTGTCATCATCATTATCATTACCATCACTCTCATAGGCCTATAATCATATTAGCCATTAAAAAAAATCATCTAAGAATGCTCTGTTATGTGACCTAATCAATAACATTTTGAGACATCGAGGACAGAAATTGTGTGTCCGTTTTTGTCTAAAAATTGCCTTTTATATCCCATTTTACGTTAGGACAGAGGATACACTTGACAGCTTAATGATAACAAGTCCCATGTCACGTTTCAGTATCATTTTACACGTGTCGATACAAAAAATAAGGAGTGTTTATATGTTAAGGGACAGGAAAAGTCACATAAGGACCGGTCTTAGATGTAGCTATTAAGTTTGTCACCAAAAAAATAGCAGCTACAATAACGGACACAGAAGCATGGCGGTCTTTGGTGTCGAAGGCCAAGATCCACTTCGGGTCGCTGCGCCACGGCAGTAAGTAAGTAAGCTACAATACGACTAGGTATAACGTTTTTTTTTTGCCGTTAGATCAAAAAGGTTAGAAAGGTTGAAATTTTTTTGATGACTTCTATATTAAGTATTTATAATAATAATAATAAAAACATTTATTTCAGACAGAGCCCATACAATCTTGTTAGTTAATCTTAAAAACTAATTATTAATGGCTGTTCTTAACTAACTAAAAAGTAAAATAAAATAAAATAAATAAATAAACATAATAAGCACAACATAGGGTCAGCAGTGTTTGACAACATGCATGGACGTCCACCGGGCTAACATAGGGTTGTCCCAGCGGTTAGCAAACATGCTCAAGATGTGATTGGGACTGCCGCGCAGACGGGACATGAGCGAGGCACACCTTTTCCTCATGACGGCCGCAAAGCCATCTGTCCTGGCTTCGGCAAACATGCCAGACGCGCTACAGTGTCGCGGCAGCCCCATCAGCACCCGGAACGCGTTATTGTATTGAACGCGAAGATCGCTGTACGCTCTTTGCGTATAATTGACCCACAGGCTACATGAGTAGAAAGATACACAGAAGGCTTTAAAAAGAGTAATCTTGACTTTTTCTGTGCAACGCGCAAACCTGCGGGCCAACATATTGCATCGCACGGCCAGCGACCTTCGCTCCCGTTCAACGTCCAAGTTGTCTTTTAAGTCTCTCTCATCATATCACAGAGATTTATAAGTTTGCCTTTATGTACGCCTAATGGCAAGACCATGATGATTCTATACTATTGTGTTCCATACCAGTATTCTACAGACAATAAATGAATTATGAATTAAGTGGCGACCTGTCGTCGGTCCCTAGAAGGTGACAATAGAAGCCCTCAAACAAATTGGCTCGACGATCTAAATGTCTTTTTTGAAACGAGAACCATGTTCACCACCACTGTGCTCCGTGCAGCCGAACTTTCAAGACTAAATTTGGATTTGCAAGTCACGCTCGCGCCCATGCGCGTAATAGTTAATAAATAATATTTAAAAACAATATTAATAAAAAAAATAAAAATAACTTGTCAGGATGTCGCCGTCGACGGATACGTCTGGGAGGACATCATCATATCTCACCTTGATCCGAGATATCCAAGTTCACTAACGGTTCGGTTCTTAATACTCAAGAATGAAAGTCATGTGACAAGAATTTTATTACTTGGTTCAAGATATAAATATTGGATCAAAACTAAACTTTTTATGTCATCATTTGTTTTTTGATACAAGGAATTATTTCTTTGTCTAAAACATTTTATTTATTGCACGAAAACATTTTCGCGTTCGAAGACAAATTCGAAAAGATCTTAAATAATATTCCTTGGTATAAGACCTTTTTTATGCGGGTAATAATGATGATGCTTATTGTCAAACTATTTATAATGTATGTGACAATAAATGGCCTACTGCGTTTATAACTCATGTTCACAAAAATCTTACAACAGTCTTGGCTGGTCTAACAGGACTTCATCGCCATACAGCGCGGCCACGCTGTGAGTGTAGTGGGACTTTTGGACCGGGCATGAGTGGCATGACACAGAACTTTTTTTAGGTTATTGTTTATTAATTAACTAACTTACACTAACAGATATACCAAGCATGTAAGTTACTTAGTAGTTAGGTAGTTAGGTAATTAGTATGTGTATTTTTAGGTTTTATGTTGGGATAATAATATATATAAATTTAAATTTGGATTTAGTTATGTTTACAACAAATAGGTTACGTATACTTAACAAAATTGGAAAGGATGTTGTGGTTGTTGAATGCAAACAAAATTTGAAACAGTAAGAGGTAGTTGATGCTTATTTTATTACACATAAATAAACTGCAGAAACAATTTGAATTGATAATTTTTCGGTAATTTTTTCATTCCCTTTGTCACAAAACAAGATTTATTATCGCTCGGCTGTCCGCTGCAGATAAAGCGACCGCCTAAGGACCGAGGATGGCAATTTGTCAACCAATTTAAGTAACCGACCTATTATCGAAGATGACGTGCAAAAGATCGACCTAAAAATAATAACGACGCACAGAAACATGTCAACAATTAGATAACAGAACAAAATATGGCATTGAGGCCGATTCTGATTTGATTGATTGTTGTTTTTAAATTTTCGTCTGATTTCGATAAAATTGCGTGGACGGATAGAGTTCCCTATTGTTGCCGTCAGACATATGCCAAGGTGCTCACTAATATCTGAATACGCCTCTATTATCAAGCGTTAGAGTGCGTGACTCTCCCTGCAAACAAATTTCTATGCACGGGGGGAGGGGGGAGGGGGTATATGCCAAGGTGCTCACAAATATCTGAATACGCCTCTATTATCAATCGTTAGAGTGCGTGACTCTCAAACAATTCAATTAACTCTGCAGCGTACTATAAAGTAGAAGCGCAATATCACCTTATCTCTTGAAAAATTCTGAGTATCGAAATCGCCTCCTACGACATCGGATTTATTTTGCTTAATTCAGATTTTTTGTCTCAAATTGGGGTTTTGTGTTAATTCCACCCAAAATGAGGAGCTCCTCAAATATACCATATTTTATATTTATATACAACAGAAACGTTTACGATCGATGCTATTAATATTAAGTTTAGAAATGAAAGTGGAAAAATCCTGTCTTGGGTGAGATTTGAACTCACGGCAACTGGATCGTTCGCCCAGTGCTCTACCATCTGAGCTACCAAGGCCTCATCCATAGCCTGTGAATCTTTCCACCATATAGACCTATAGGGACGCCCTAGCGACATCTACCGTAAGAGTGTTACACGCTAGGTTTTTTTTATTAAACAGAAACTGCGAATGATAGCATCCAGGGTCTCAAAGTATTCCTTACTTGAATTCCTATTGTATAGGTAATTAATGTAGTGTTTCGGAGGTTCCGGGGCAAAATCCTACACAAGAGCAGCCGATTTAACGGAGCTACGCCGTTTTGTCGGCTAAATAGTGTTTTGTTTTATAAAATGTATCTGTATGTTAGTCTTTAAGGTATTTGTAATATGGGCCTTATAGTCTGAATCAAAATATAATATAAATTAAAATAAAATGAAATAAAAAAAAGAAATGAAATGAAATGAAACGAAATGAAATGAAATAAAATACAAGATATTAAATGAAATAAAAGACAAGGAATTAAATTATACAAACAGACAAGAACCGAATGAAGTGTCTCACATTAATGGCACCTAAGAGTTAGTAATGTTACATACTTATAACGCGTATCTCAACCGTCGTCTTCATCAACTTTATTCGGAAAAGCGGCGACCCAATCAACGACGCGACGCCGCCATATTAACTTTAAAACGCGCACGTACGGGCAAATGATAAAAAGTACAAATTCAGATCTGTTTATTTCATTACTTTTTACAGCAGCTGTGAACATAGCAGGTTTAAGTTCATAGGTAAAATCGGCCAAGAGCAGGACAGAATAGGCCAAATGGGGGCTATTAATAAGTTTTATGTACATTACAAGCATGTTTCTGTTTAGCCCAATGGATGACTGGTAGAGAATGCTGTAAGGAGTTAAGTCCGCCATTTGTACTCTTTTTTTTGCAAATTTGTGCAATAAAGTTTAAATAAATAAATAAGGAGTACCTTTGCAGCGCTTTGTACCGCGTTTTACTAAAAAGAGAAGATTTTTTACAATAACTCAAAAACGACTGGACCGATCATGTTCGCTATAGTTTTCATTGAAAGTATTTATGAACCTTTTTTTTCACGATTTTTTTTTCATATTTTTTGGACCCATTGTTCAAAAGTTAGAGGGGGGACAGGGGACACATATTTTTTTCATTTGGAGCGGTTATTTCCGAAAATATTAACTTTATCAAAAAATGATTTTCGAACCTTATTCGTTTTGAATGATCTATCCAAAGATACCACACACTATTGTATCAAAGCAAAAAATATATATAAATATATATTTTGTACGGGAGGTGGTGGTGGCCGAGTGGATATGACGTCCGACTTTCAATCCGGAGGTCGTGGGTTCAAATCCTGGCTCGTACCAATGAGTTTTTCGGAACTTATGTACGAAATGTCATTTGATATTTACCACTAGCTTTTCGGTGAAGGAAAACATCGTGAGGAAACCTGCACACATCTGCGAAGAAATTCAAAGGTGTATGTGAAGTCCCCAATCCGCATTGGGCTAGCGTGGGGACTATAGCCCGAGCCCTCTTGCACATGAGAGGAGGCCTGTGCCCAGCAGTGGGACGTATATAGGCTGAATTATTATTTGTACGGGAGGTACCTAACCCTTAAAATGTTTTATATGTTTTTATTTTACCGTTCTGTCGCCATGCATGATTGATGTATCCATGCCAAATTGCAGCTTTCTAGCACTAACGATCACGGAACAAAGCCGAGGACGTACGAACAGACGGACATGGCGAAACTATAAGGGTTAATTGGAAAGCACATATAAAAAAAATTACAAGTAAACTCATTTTTATATGCTCTGAGAGAATTAAAAAAATCAACGAATTTGGAATGTGCCCTAATGGCTTACTATGCATATGCCTTTTCGTCGTTTAATTACGGGATACCTATGGGGAAACAGTACCGATATAGAGAATATATTTATACCTACTACAAAAAAATGCATACGAACACTAGCAAATACGAGTATAACAGCACCTGACAGTTGTAAACCCTATTTTATTAAATTTAAAATCCTGACATTGTCATCCATTTACATATTCGAAATTTGTAAATTCGTCAGAAAATATCCTCATTTTTTCCCAAAATTGGTCGACAAACCTCGAAGATATGAAAGTAGATTCAAGCATAACCTGGCGCCACCCGAACGATCAGAACTACAGCTACACAAAACGAGCCCAAAAATAATGGCAATAAAAATATAAAAAATGCTATTATAAACTTGATGATTTTTTGGATGATAAAAATAATGACGAATGCTATTAGATATCTACTCATCGCTATATTTCATTTCATCAATTTAAATTCATTATTGTTAAAATTTTACATGATATGACATTTTTTTTGACATTACTATTAAAATTAATATTATATAAACTACAATTTAATTGCATATAAAATGTTAACTATCAATAATATAATCTCTTAGTTGTGAATGAATTTGTTGACATAAAATTTAAAATTGGAATTAGTATATTATAATAAAATCAACTAACCATTGTTATAAAACCTTGTTTACATAACTTAGATTTAAGACTATTACTGTACCCTATCAGGGTCCATGTGAAACTCACTACTCTGTCACTACTATGTAACACCTGTAACTATGGATGCAATAAATAAATAAAGAAATATGTGGGTTTCTCGGTGACTATGAAACCCAAAAGGACATCATTTAGATGCTAGAATACAAGTTTGTAAGTTTGAGTTGGCTACTTAAGCTTCTATGCATTCCAACAATTTTAATTCAGATGCCATGATTATTATCAATTTCCATCAGTTAAAAAATATTGTAACCACACGGCTCTGTTGAATAAAAAAAAGATTAAAAAAGTTTTAATCACACGTAAGGACCCCTCTCAGAGAACTTTTTTCTCTAAGCTACGCAATCGTTTAAGATTTTCGTAACTAAACGCAGAAATTACATATTAAATTTTCGGAAGTCAACGCAAAATATCATGTTTTATTCCATTACGTTTTGGAAGCTCTTCAAACTTAGCAAATTTTATCAAAAAAACTTATTAGCCGGATGGCTCTGTTGACTACAAAAAGATTCATTAAGTTTTAATATTAATAAATTACGTCTCTTTTTATGAATATTGGCATGAACTACGAATTGTGCGTGAATTGAACAAAAGTATTTCGTTCCCTAAATGACCTCTCGTAATAAAATATTTGAGGTTTTTTGCCGTCTGGGATAAAACGAAGTAATATCGGCTGTCACATCTGCTTGAATGATATTTATTCAAATCTTAGTAAGCAACGCTCTTTGAGATGTTGAAAAGCATTTAACATTTCTTGTATTTTATAAAGTTTGATTGACAGCCATTTGAAATTGGCATTTCCGTATATTCGTCGCTTACAGTGCTATACGAAATATTAGAAATTATACAAAATTGTTTCAAAACGTGTTTAAACGGCGGTTAGCCAAAATTTCTAGGTGGTGGATTGTGATCTGATTTAAAGATGTTTATGAATGCTTTGCTGATATGACAGGTCTCTGAATAGGTAACCTAGTGGCTCTGTGACCAGTAGACTTTGCGAGTGTTAGCATTTTATATTCTAAACTACTTATTATATAGTATTATTCCAGGCTTAGTTACGTAACGGCTAAACAATTTATCTAGTATCTGTCAACACAGAATTAATGCTTGTTAAAACAGTATGGCTAATACAGTGAACCAACTTAATTGGTGATTGTAATATTAGTTCTAATGAAAGTTATTGAAATCCTGCCAAAAGCAATACTGTTAGCGCGTAGGGCTGATATATATTATCTGTGACAACTTCACTTTGTCTCTCAAGTATTACTATTAAAAGGAGAAACCCGCTTTGTAAAACTAATATCATCCATTAATTACGTCAGACGAATTGCGAGAGTTTTTTGACCCATCCCCCTCCTTATCACACTTGGTCACATTTGGCTAACCCCTCCCCCCTTGTGTGACGTTACATTTTTGGAAATTTTGTTTTCAACGAAATCGTCAATTCGAATTAGTTAATATTAATATAATATCAAACAGTTTTTGTCAAAAGAAATATTAGTAATTTTATAAACACTAAACAGATCAGGAAAGAAAATTAAACGATTATCGCTCCATAAGCTCGTCATTTAACTGTACAGCCAATAGAAAACCTTTAAATAATTTTTCGGCTACTCATGAAGTTAAAGTGACGTCACTAAATTTGTGACTCCCCCCTCCCCCTTGTCACAACATGTCATATCTTCTTAAAAGGCTCCCTTTCCCTAAACGTGTGATGTAGGTAATGCATGACCCCTAAGCGCCAATCCAGACTAAAGACTCGTGTTCCTGCTAACAGTACTCGTATCTAATTGCAATAATTCCCAGAAAAATATTGTCTAATCGAGCTCATTTTGACAAAAATTCCTCTATTTCGCAGACATGTCTGCCATAAAATCAATAAAGATAAAGGCTATAAGCCCTAATTCTAGATAAAAGCCTTTTTTTACTGGCAAGAACCTTTTGGTTCTAAGGACCTAAATTTAAGTCATGAGGATTAGAGACTTTCAAACATTGTGGCATCAAAATGATATCTAAATAATGTCAGTCGGGCGTGCATTTCGATCGTACATGTCCGTACTTAGCGCGAGCGAGACGCACGGGCTACTGACATCATTTAGATATCATTTAATGTTACGATGTAAGTCGGAATTGGCCTCTTGTCCTTCGCTAACAATGACCTTAGGCTGAATCTTAACCAATACTGTCTGAACTTATCTTCGACCTTAAGGTTAATATAATTATTAGGACCCAGAATTTTTGACCGCGGATTGTAGGGAGAAAACGAAAAAAAAATTATATATATATTATTTTTATTTATTATTTATGTTTTCGGCAATACGATAATTATTTTATTAGTCTCTTTATTCAATAAAATCTCAAACTTATATTGAACTATCCGATACGTACTCTTTTCAACCGTCAATGATGAAAAATAAATAAATATTAGGTATAGGGAAATTGACTAAGTCCCACGGTAAGCCAAGAAGGCTTGTGTTGTGGGTACTCAGACAACGATATATATAATATACTTAAATACATAGAATATATCCATGTCTGAGGGCATTTATCTGTGCTCGTCACACAAATAAATGCTCTTACCGGGATTCGAACCCAGGACCATCGGCTTCATAGGCAGGGTCGACCGGTCTGGCTTGTGGATAGTGACTAGGGTTGCCAACCGTCCCGCAACACGCGGGACGTCCCGTTTCTGGAGCCCTAAAGTATGCGTCCCGCAAGTAATCCGTTTAAATTTTTACTTCGTCAGTTTTTTTTTTAAATAACAATTTAAATTAAATCCATTTAAATTGCTTTATTGAAATGAGATAATTACGAAAACCTTTATATTATATTATATTTATACAAGAAAATTCTGATCATATCGATATATCGATCGCAATCAAAATTCCGGGCCCTAATAATTATTGTAATAGGGATTATCACAGAAATGTTCTGTCGCCAGAGAGCAGCACTATCACATATTTTAGACCATAGAGTTAAACATACTATGCTATGGTATAAGTGTGGAATTAAAAAGGAGAGAAGTCTCTTGTGGTAGAACTGTTGCAAAAGTGTTCAAATGTCAGCTATAAATAGTAGTTCCAAATCTCTCCAGAGTAGCTAAGAACCTAGGCGTTATTGACGGAGTGAAGTGCACCGTCTGTGATTTGATTTTTTTTCAAGTATTCTAGGTATTGTAGCGCCACCTATTTAAGGTTTTTTGATGACACTTTTTGGTACATGGAGATTTCATTCCTTACCTCCACCTTCTATAATACTATGCCTTAAGGCGCGGTGTATAGTAAAATGCGCTATTTTTAAATCGATATTTACAGGCTTGTACAAGGATTTCATCGATTATTTTCTAGTATGTATAACTTCAGTCTTTGAACTAGCCGTATGCTTGTCAGAAACACGATGGCTCATCTTTTTCTCGATAGATTTTTGCTTTGAAAATATGCTTAAAACTGTATTTATTTCGATATTTTAGAAGTACTATGATGAATATCAATGTGAAATTTACTTCATTCAATAGCTTTTAAGTAACTCTAACATTTTGCTTGTCAGTTTATCGATGCGTTAAATTTTTCATTCATAATTATGAATTCAACATTTTGTCTACTAAACGTTACCCTGCGCGGCAATACCGTCAGTACGCCAGTACGCCCGTGACCACTGTCAGCGTCGGACCTGTGCTAGTTTAGCGGACGTTACATAAAATGGATAATCACACTATTAATACACAAATATGTTATACACACAATGTTTTCATCACTCTTACGAAGAAAAAACTAATTTTTAAGCTAATTGATTCTTAAATACGGTGACATTTCAGACATCCATCCTACATATTATCTTTTTTGACAAGTTTTACACACGCACCTGTCCGGCATACAGCCACGATTAACCAAATGATGAAATGGTGCCTTGCACCCGAGTTGAGCACTCTACTTTTCATTTTTAATACGAGGAAGGTAAAATACATGTACATTTTAAAAAACACTGCTAAGTATAAAATTCAGTAGTACTTATGTCGTGAGGGGTACCTACTTTTAATTATCAATTTAGGTAAAATAATATTTTAAATGGCTATTACAGTAATAATCAAATTGAATACCTATTTTTAAACGTAAACAAATAAAATTAATCCGCTTGTTTAATTTATATAAGTCATTATATTGGAACAGCTTCATTTTTAACACATACAGGATGCAGGAGATATACTGGATTTAAATATGTGGGATTTAAATAGTGCTTAGTGAAAGGTACCATTTCACGTTTTTGTGGACGTGCTCAAATGGCTGTAATAGTTTATGTTATAAGTGTTGAATTTGTTTGGTATTTCTGGTTTATTAACTTTCATATGGTATACACTTAAGACTTTATTTACAACATTTATCAACTATTTTATTTTGTAAGGTGAGCAGGAGTGATATTTACCCTTCAAATTCCATTCAAAATTTTGCAAGTACTCGGTTCGGAAGTTCGTATATATTTGTACCTCTCGCCAATATTTTTATTTCACTGGTTAATTATTCTGTAAATTCAAGAATGTAACTAAATTCCATTTTTGATAATGTTAAACATAAAGTCCTTTGTAAAAGTTTGGTATAATACTATTATACCATGCTATTTCTGTTTTGTATGAAATGAAAACTGGTGACATTTTATTTCTTTTTTCAAGTATAAATTTCGATGACACTCTGCCGTCAATTTCAGGTCTCAGCCAATTTTACCTTCTTCTTTAAAACCTTGGACCTTGTTATGTCTTTGTGATATGCTTTTACTATTTTTCCTGCCAATACAAAATATAAGTGGAAAAATCGATCGAAAGTTTCGCAAAATATATTTTCTTCATTTTTGCATTAGGGTGCTTATGTGTAATATGTATATATTAAAATAGTTTATTTTGAAATGAATCACTAGTCAAGGCCTATAGTATATCCCTTCAAGTGGCAGAAGCCAAAACGTAAAAAGTAGTCACGTGGCGGGGCCCCGTCGGGTGTTCAGCGCGGATTTAGAGAATATTACAAATTCAACTATTTAAGCTTATCTATGTATAAAAGTATATATTGAAGCATATATCGTTAGAATAAGCACTAAATACGCTATTCGAATAGAACAATTAAATTATTGTCTTCTTCTTCTTGGTCCCTCAATGCTGAGGATCGTGACATCATGTCCTTCTGTTGAAGTTGTCCTTGTTGTTGTTAAATTATTGTAATGTTTATGCATTTCGCCACATGCACCTAACTAATCAAACCTAGCAACAGTGACAGTTTTCCAGTTTCCTTATTAAAAATGACTACCACCACAAAACAAAGTTATGATTGGAGGTAATTGTTAATTAATTTTCTACGTAGGGCTTAAAATTCAAAGGTTAAGTCATAAAAAGTGCCCGTGAGGAAACGGATTTTTTTTAACCACGTATTCCTGAGGTCATAAGAAGAATTTCATGTACAAGTTTAAGTCAATTCCGCAAAAATAAATTGTTTTTTTTTTTTACTTTTTGTATGTTTTTAAACATATTAAGTTCATGTTCTTGGAAAATTTATCGATTAATATAAATTGGTACATTTTTTTTCGTAAAAATTAGTCTATTCAAATGGTACCTTGTGACTTTGATATCTGTCAAGAAGGTAGTCTAGACTAGGTCCCAAAGTGGCGACTGGCGACATAGCCATCAAAAAGGCGTTATGCACTAAAACACAACGAAAAATATTTTTTTAAATTGGTATTAACTCTGAAACTAGGCGAATTAAAAAAGTTTATATGACATTTTTGCCTCTAAATACGATCCGGAATATACTGTTAAAATCTTTCCGTTTCCTCGAGGGTACCGTGTATTTACAAAATAACCTCTTTAAAAATCAAGACAGAACTCGACCTAGGCGTTCGATCTAGGATGAATGGTCCTTAGCAACCAAGCGTTAACAAGCGTGTGTATGTATGTTTTCCTTGTCTAACTTGCTAGCTACTTTTGGGCGCTAGAAGAGCGTAAATATACTTCAAAGCCTTTAATTTTGCCATTAAATATGGCAACACCTCACTAACCACCCTCTGTTGGCCGACAGCTTTCTGGCTATCGCATCGACCCGTGAGTGGTGGACCACCACTTGATGGGATAAATAACATAGTTGACGATAAAATAATTTTGTTCATCGGAAAGTTTTGTATGTTAATTAACTTTACGGAACAGGTCTTAACTGTACTTCTTTCCAAAGGAAAATAATACTCATTGAGACAATTCTAACAACCTCAAACAAACGCAATTTGGTTGCGATATTTTGACACAGAGTTCCTATGGCCACCTCCTCTCTCATGCATCAGATTAGCTCGATGGTATCATAATATTTCATTGTCACCCTACTTACATATGTATGCAGATTTTCAACTTCATCTGAAACCTCAGTGGGTCAAATATACTTGTAATATTTGATTACAGACAGAGTAGACAGACAACAGACTGATTCTTTATTAGACATTAATTAAAGTCAGTCAATTATACTCATTACTATATAACTTCGAAGTAGTAGTAGTAGTAGTATAAGTGCATTTTTGCCATTATAAACTTTAAATAATAAATAATAATAGCAGTTTTCTCGACTTTTGCATTTAAAATTTATAATCGTCTTCATTGTCGTCAATTCAAAAAATTATATAGAAATAGTCGTTACAGTTAGAGTCATGGTTCTTTTTTGAGAAGATAGCATAATTTATCTACTTTTTGAAGCTACATATGCTTGTGCATACCTTATGCTTATGTTTTCAGTTATCTCAATACCAGCAAAAACATGCTACCTTTTTACGTTCACTTCCACAAATTACTTAGCTTTGCTAGTATTCTTCCTTTTTTCACTACTTGCCCGAAATTGACTTCTATTGCATTTTTAAGGTCAGCTAAGTTTTGAATAGGTATCTATATATGATTTAAAGCAGACAGTTGTAACTTTTGTCTGAATTAGTAAGTAATATTATTTCGACACAAAACGATTTGGTATCATTTTACTAGGTTCTCAATTTGCCGCGGTATACTCTAGTATTATATATAATTATCAAATTTTTAATTTCATTAAGTTTAAATCATAATCAATATAAATTTCCGGAAAAGATCCCAGAACTAACAAACCAGAATACGGATGGCGTCAGAATAAGGACGTAGGCTTGCTGCGAGCGCGGCGCGCGGGGCGCCCGCCTGCCTGCTTTACCACTTCGTCTGCTTCACCCCCTCAAAAACCTAAAATCTGTCTATAAGAGCGCCTTAAACAGTTCTTTGAAAAGCTTTTACTATGAAATTGATGCATCAAGGCGGTTGGTTTACAGAGGCCCACCGCGAATCGAAATTCGAATATCTGCGTCTTTATCGCTCGAACATGCAAGACCCGGGACCCGGGTACGTCCTTAAACTACGTCCAAAAGAGAGGTATGGGCATTGTGAATGTCATCTCGCTTTGTGTGGTAGGGCACAGCCAGTGGATGTCATTCCAGATCTAGAGCAGAGCCCAACTGGGGAAGTACCTCCACCTTATAGAAAACAGCAGCCAAATAACACTAGACCCTACTCATAGTGTTGTGTTCCTGCCGGTGAGTAAGGTTGCCAGAGCTCAACGAGGGGGGGGGGGGGGTTTAGGGTCGGCAACGCGCATGTAACTCCTCTGTAGTTGCAGGCGTACATAGCTACGGAAACTGCTTACCATCAGGCGGGCCGTAAGCTTGTTTGCTACCGACGTAGTATAAAAAAAAAAGACTGATAGAGAGGCAGATATTGAAACTTCTATTTTCGTGTTTCTTATGTGTGTAAATATGTATAGGCAGTCGGATGAATGTATCGTTTGAATTTAGAATACACCAGCATTACTGCTTCAGTAATGCGGCGCGACATTGCTGCGGGCTGCATTTCTGCCGCTAATATTACTGTGAATAAGTTTTGGCAAAACTTTCATGTTCGGTACAATCTTTTGTCGCTGACTGTACTTTTTTTACCACAGGCAACTGTTATTCCTCGCAGGGATCGGAAACCGGTATTTTTTGTATGGGAACGAAAACGGTATTTTTTCGTTCTTTGTTAATTACTTCATTTCTAATTAGGCAATCTAATAATACGAAGTCGTTATCTGAAAACACAACTGAGTCCTACATTTAGAGTATAAAATAAACCGAAATATATGGTTATTTCGATGTTTTTGCAAAAAACCGGTTCCGATCCCTGATTCCTCGAGACATTCTAAAATCCCCAAAAACAATTAGGTTGCGTTGGTTCATCAATTAATTGCTATGGCCACCTCCTGCCTCCACCATCAGATTAGCTCGATGGTGCCATAATATTGTATTGTATTGTCACCCGACTTACATATGTATGCAAATTTTCAGCTCAATCGGAAATCGGAAAGTGGGTAAAATTTAGCTTTCAAGATTTGACCAACACTAATTAAAAAACCTATATACCTACTAACAGGGCAAGTTAAATAAAAGCTTGTCAAAATCCGGGCACCCACATCGATTTTCAACGTCAAAAGGTCATTTTATCAAGAAAATATTACTTGTGACGTTTCCTGCAGTAATGCAGTGAGCAGCAGCATTGCAGCGCGACTTTACTGCCGACTGCATTACTGCCGTAAATATTAAAATCGATATTACTGCCCGGATTTGCCGTTTGCATTACGGCCGCAAATATCAAAATCGATATTGCTGCCCGGATTTGCCGTTTGCAACAATGGAGGCAGTAATGTCGCGCTGCAATACTGCTGCAGTTATGCTGATGTAGTCTGAATCCGAACGGAACCTTCTATCAGTCGCGAGCCGAATTTGTTCTCATCACTAATGAGTTTCTCGTCTTCTTCGGAACTTATAAGATTATTAATATTTATAAGGAAATACGTATTTCTACAAACATACCTACCTAACGGCGAGTATTGTTTCAGGGAGGTATTATAATTATGAAGCCATTTCGAACGTACATTGTGACATCAAAATGATAACTAAATGATTCCTTAGTTATCCTACAGGTATTGGCGCGAGTGAGACGGACGAATGAGAACGAAATTATATCTTTTAGATATCATTTTGATGTCAAATGTAAGTTTGTGTGGTGTGCACTGTACGTTACACACATCTTCACATAATCTGTTTATACATATTCCGTATGTTAAGGATCATATTCCACAATTAAACAATACTTCCAACCAACAAGCTGTATCAAATGACGCCAAACCTCACATGGCGATCCTGTTTTAGTTGACCTTTAACCTTTTGAACGCCACGCCTATCGTACGCGACGCGTAATCGTGAACCTTGTCGGTACGCATGAAGGATGATATTGGGCTGTAGCCGCGCGCGTCATATGACGTCTTTGGCGGTTAAAAGGTTAATAAGGAATATAAGGATAGGTATATGTATTAATACATATTAGCTTTATCGAGCTTCTTCTAAAATAAAGGTCGTGGGACCAAAGCCACAAATACCCAAAAAAAAATAGTTTCTCATTATTTGTGCAGGAAAAAAATACTGTTTGATATACAGGCCAGAATGATATCTAAACGATGTCATATAGCTATCGTGCCTGTCGTTTGTACTTTTCCGTACATGTATTGGCGCGAGCGAGACGCAAAATAACTAACTAATTGATGTCAGTGTACGATCGAAGTAGCCCGATAGTTTCCAGTTGCTTTGCGGTTAAATGAGTACTTCAGTTGATAGGGAACGGCGCGCTGGTAAAGTCAGCATTCTTGGAGGACTTAACAACTTAAAGAATATTTTGACTTTGACTTTGACTTTGACAACCGAAATTGCCTTTATGAGCTTACCCCTGTGTCAAAAACCTCGGCCAATGGTCATATGTATTGTATGGACTGAGGTTTATCTGACTTGGCTATTTGTACGTTACGTACAGTAGCCATACATTTGACGTGCCCTCCCCCGCAAAAATCGGCAGACTGTTTTGTACAGAAAATTACAGATAAGGCGTCTCCAGTTGTTAAATTCTCCAAGCCAGCATCTACACAGTGTAACATGAGGAAACGGAAAGATTTTAACACTGTATTCCTGATCACATTTAGAGACTAAAATTACAGATAAGGCGTCTCCAGTTGTTAAATTCTCCAAGCCAGCATCTACACAGTGTAACATGAGGAAACGGAAAGATTTTAACACTGTATTCCTGATCACATTTAGAGACTAAAATGTCATATAAACTTTTCTGGATTTCGCCTAGTTTCAGAATTAATACCATTAAAAAAAACATCTTATTGTAACTTAGTGGAAAACGCCTTTTTGATGGCAATGATACCATTATGGGGCGTAGTCTAAGTATCCTTATTGATAGATGTCAAAAAGTGACAAGTAACCTTAAGCTTAAGCTTTCTAGGTTTTACAAAAAATAAACGTTAAAATTCATTTTCAGTGCCAGTTTTACCATAACATTAACTTTTTATGTACAATCACATTCAAAAATTTGAAAAAAAAAAAATTTTTTTTTTGGCTAAATTTACTTAAACTCAACATTTTTTTCCTTTTTTTGGCCTCAAAAGTTCGTGGTTAAAATCTTTCTGGTTCCTTGATATATTGCTATCATTCTTGTTAAAATAGCTATATTTTAAGGTCTAATTGTTCTACATATTGACATATTACAGACATATTTATTTTCATTAAGAAGAAATGGACGACCACTTCTCCATACAAACGTAGTCTCCATTTTCCTCTCTGAATATTGACATTATGGAAAATATTTTTAGATAATTTGATATATATTAGCCATAGCTACGCTCCTTCGTTTGACTTTTTTCGATTATGTCATTATTAGAAGCGCCTAATTATAATATTATTAATAATTAGGAGCGAAAAACAAGTATTATACAATTTTTTTACGTTCCTTACTCTTATAGTAGTTAAAACTTAGAAAAAAAAACAAACGAAGAGGCATAGCTGTGGTTGATGTACATCTAATTGTGTAAAATATTTTCAATAATGACAGAAATTGATTATTGTATTTTATTTGTTTGTATGAAAAGGCAAATAGCCTCGCGCAAAACCTTTTACTTAATTTTGGTTTTGTTCGTAAAACCTTTTACATTTGGGTTACAATAAAGGTCTTAACTTAATACGTCCGCGTTCTTATGAAAGTTCAGAGTAAAACCGAAATGAACCTATATTTACTGTTATTTTTAAAACCGGTTCCAAGCCTTGCTTGTCTGTTTTTCCGTTTTTTTTTGTTTTTTAATTAATTATATAAGAATTCTAGTCTTGGAGACTCTTAACATCTCCAAGGATATATTTTTTATATTTTATCTCTGACACTTTTACAACTGTAAAGAATTTTAGTATTTGTTGTCTGTATTTTTTTATCATAGTTTTTTTGTGTCATTCGACATTTAGAGACTGTATACGTCTCAAACACAGTATCTAATATTTCAACATATTTCACTTAAACATGTCAAATTATACAAGCAATTAAATGTTGTAATTTTATTGCTTGTAAAATTTGACATGTAAAAGTGCCCCTGTGGCCTATTTGCTGAATAAATGTTTGATGATTGTTCAAGATAGTAGATACTTTTGACGCGTAGTCTGATCCGCTGCTTTTGATGCTGACTGTACCTATCCTAGAGTCACGAGCTCGAATCTCGACGGAGGCGGAAAGTCGTTCCATTTTTCCTTTATTTCAAATATTGTGATTTCATTAACAGATGGTTCGTCGTAGTACAAAGTTAACACGTTCGTTGCGGCAGTCCATTTAATTAAGACGAAAGGGGACCGCGCGGAAACGCCTTTCTATACAACGTAGTCGGGAATTTTTACAAATAAGTGTAGGTACCATCTACTTTTTTCGAAAAACTATCAACTTTTGGGTTATTTCTACGCAGAATGACGAGGACTATCGATTTAAAAATAAAGTGTCCCATAAATTAGAGTTTTATGACGCATTTTAACATAAATTTTTGTAGACCGTCACAAAACGGACCCCCAAAATTTGTATGAAAAACAACGGTTGATAAAAAAGTTGCCCAGTGATTTTCTAGTGTAAGGTAGCTGAGTTTTGGGAAATGAAACTAATTTGTATGTTAAGTACATATTTATTTGCTTACATAACATAAATCTCTTTCATGCAGCCATACTTTTAATCCGGAGTTGACTATAATAATTTCTTAGCAGCCACCTTACCCTCGGCCTCGACATTAGGCTGTAGGCCTCTCACGCAATCTCATGCACTACTCTGTTTGATATGGTCTTTTGTCCCCAGCTATGACGTGCGCGGTCGCCTGGCCTCGCAGCCCAAGCTCTGGTCCTCGCCCGCCGGCTTTGGGTCTCGCGCATATTTTCGCGCGGCCTCAACGGCGGTACTTCTGGTTGAGGCCGTAGCGGCCTCGGACGCTGGAATGTACCGCTGCAGGGTGGACTTTAAGAACTCGCCTACAAGGAACATGAGGCTGAACTTTACCGTTATAAGTAAGTACTATAAAACCATTTTACTACTTGTAAGAGCGATCGCTGGCTTTGACGTACTAAATCAACCATAAAGACAGAACTTGTTTTCGTACAGTGGAGCGTCGGCGTTTTAAATGTGTTATACTTTAGAAATTGATATTATTACGATCGCACTTGGTGATGCATTATGAGACGTGTTATAATTGAAAATTCTGGACACTGCTCCGGAAAATGATACACACACACAGTCACACACACACGCCACAAGTAATCCTCTATTCAATAAAGTTGTGTTGAAAATGTAAATTAACGGTTTGATACCAACCTTTGTCAAACGTTTGTTACCTAAATTAGTTTCAAACAAGAATAACTGCCTACACGATTACATAATATTCGACCAAGAGAAAATCGATTTGACCTTTGAATATAAGAAGCTTTAAACGCCATTTCGTCTTCAGGCACCTTTGACCCGGCGACCCTACTCTTAAGGATTTCAGCCATTTTTGTGTACGATTTACATCGACTGATCTGGGCGAAGTCAGTCCCAATCATCTTATATTATATGTTTAATAAATCCAGACTATGTTTTAAATCATTCAATTTTCTTCCCATTATTCGTTGTTACCACAATCTCAAGTTAACAGTAATTTTTTTCCATCTCTCGCCGACATTCTGGCGTAAACGCCCTACCATATATGGCAGTGTTGCCATCGTGAAAGTCATACAATTTCAATATTTTATTTTAAGTATTGTCATAGAATGTATTGTGTAAAATTGTTAAACCTATTTTACACAATACATTCTATGACTACGCAGATTACACAGGGTATTAAAACTGACCTAAACGATGATACAAAATCATTCAGCGACGTTTTATTAAGATTATTACCCGCCATATAAACGAATTTGGCCTCAAATTTAGTTAAGAATCATCACATACTTCAAAGGAATTTAAAATTTAGATTTCAGATTAAGGACAGCTTGGCACATCAGAACCAATCGCTTTTGTTAGCTGTTTGAATTTGATACTTATATTCAGTAGTTAGAGTTCATATTCGTAATGACACACCACGGCAGTGGTTGGAAACTCATGGATGCGAGCAACTGTCCTCGGCTGCAGCCATGCATCACCGACTCCGGTCAGACGGTCGGCTGACCTATCCGCAAACCACACTCACGGGGACCGTAAAACTTCTCATTCAAATACATGTACTAATATTTTTGTAGGTGAGTTTTAAACCCAATTTAGATGGTTCAAGAACTTGCATGCGATTTTCGTTACATTGCGGTATTCAGTCGATCGACTGAATTCATTGTAGGTGTGTAGTAAACAATGTATTAAATGTTGCATACCGTCTCAATAGGGCTTTAGAATTATTTCTAAAGCATATGTTACATAAAGTGCGTCACAATCAGCCGGTGTTTGGCGTACGACGATGGCTGAGATACGCGTCATACTCGTGAACGGGTGCTGTTTGTGGAGACCGGTCTGTTTAAGCTTATAAGAATAAGAATAAGAATGATTTATTGCAGTACTGTTTATATTTGTAGATGGTAATCCTGATACAATTTATTAGTTCCAACAGTTACCCATTTCGGGTATGCAGTACATAAATAACTTATGAACTAAACTTAAATAGCATGCAAAGATAATTAATTACATACCAATTAATGTTGAAAATATTCTTTTAAACTATAAAATGATTTGTTAAGTAACCAGTTCAATTTTACCCGGATTCGGTTACCTTCGAGTGCCTTAATAGCAGCTGGAAGGTGATTAAATACCTGAATAGCTGTTACAAAAGTGCTCTTTTTGAATATGGATGTGTTTATTTTTGGTAGCATAATATTATATCTATATTGCGTCCTAGCGTTGCACTTTGTTGAAGAGAGAGCTGTAAAATAATTAGGCTGTTTTTTTACAAATAAACTTACTTCTAGAATATAGATTCCGGTCAGTGTAAGGAAACGTTTCTCTCGGAAAATGTCTCGAAGTGAATCTCTAATTACCCCAGAAAATAACTCCGTAGGTTAATAGAGGATACACGTTACCATAGTAGGCACTAATAACTATATTTTCAGAGCAATTCTCTGCTAGTATGGATAAAGCGTAACAGTTTTTGGATAGTTTTTTTTTTATTTGTTCGTTGTAAGTCTTCCAATTTAAATGTGAATCTACTTGTACACCTAGAAATTTAATACTGTTTACTTCATCTATAGTGGTTCCTGATTCCGAAATACTTAGAGAGACAGGAGAGGTCCCATAGTTTCTACACTGAATATGCTTGGTTTTATTTAGATTTAATTTGAGATTTAACTGGTTAAGCCAATCTATAATTTTAGTGAGAGCTACATTTATACCCTTTTGAAAAGTAATATTGGAACGATCACAAGAAAAAAATATGGTGGCGTCGGCAAACAGAACACACAATTGGTCCGCTATAGTGGGAAAGTCATTTAGATATATAAGGAATAAGAGCGGCCCAAGTACGCTTCCTTGAGGTACGCCAACAACTACTTCCTCATAGCCTAACAACAGTTTCTCTATAGTTTTATTTTACTTATTGTATTGTAGAGCCTGCTTTCTACTACACAAGTAACTCTGGAACAATTTTCACGGGCTACATGTTATGTTATAAATATGTAACTTTACTTTTGAGTGGCATTAACGTGAGACACTTCATTTGATTCTTGTCTGTTTGTCTGATTTAATTTCTTGTCTTTTGATTATTTATCGATTCCATATTTGTAATTGTATTTTGTAATTTTTATTGTTTGTAAAAATGGACATGTAAAAGTGCCCCTGTGGCCTATTTGTTGAATAAATGTTTGATATTTGACAATGTGTTGTTTATAATTATAATGCAAGACATTGCATATCTGACAATGTTTTTGCTTTTTTCAAAACTAAGTACCAGTGCTGGTCGGACCTTAATTATAATTGACCATATTTAAAATTAACCATTAAAAATTGAACCGTAAACCGTAACGGACGGTTAAAGTTTGTAATGGTTAATTTTCAATATGGTCAATTCTAATTAACGTACGGCCAATACTGTGTAATACAACGGAATTCAATAAAAAATGAATTCCGTTTACTTTGGGGGTATGGGTAAGTACGTTTAAGAAAACCTAATGACATAGTTTTTTCTAATCAAAAGTAATCAAATATCTTATAAAGGATGGTGTAACACGGGCATTACATTTAACTATTAATTATAATTGAAAACTGTGACATATAAATGTCATTTCGAACATCAATCGTTTGAGATAGTACTTACGTTTAAAAATGTAGCCAAGGTATAAATAAACTCGTACATACTTACCTACTAAACCCTAATCAATGTAAACAAGTTTTTAGGCAAAGCAAGTACATGCCTCGTGTTTTGAATGTGGAATGCGAACATTATGTTTACCAGGAATTTCAGTATTATTGTCTTGCCCTTCTCTAAATCCTGTTAGTAATTCTGACAGCGGAGTTAGGTTAGCTAAGTAGTTAGCATTTGTGCCAAAAATATATTCACGTGTAAGGCAATCCTTAATTTAAAATGATTGGTGATTCTGTGTTAAGCTCAGAGGCGTAGCGAGGGGGGGGGCTAGGGGGGCCATGGCCCCGGGCGGCACATGAGAGGGGGCGGCAAAAACGGTATTTAAAAAAATATAAAATTAAGAAATCAATATTTTCAAATCAAGCCACGAAACGAACTAACGCACCGCGGGAGCGAACGGCGTGGGGCGTGGGGCGGGTGTGCCGGGGCGGTCAATCGCTACCGGAGTGCGGCGTTCCAAACCACCGACGAGCTTACACGCTTGTCCGCTGGTTATAGGTACATATAACCTTTAACATGCCTATAACCCTATATGACGTCACATCAATTTTAACACGGCGCCTTCTGCGTGCGATCTACAGCCGGGCGCCCTCGGCGCCAACATTCGTTCAAAAATAGTTGGGCGCAGCCCTATAAACGTGGCGCGATACGCGCGGTTCAATGCCGAGCTCCTTCGTTGCCCTCATATTGAAAAAGTCGGGCGTAGCTCGACGTACGTGTCGCGCTGCGGGCAATCGAATAACGGGCGCTTTCGGCGCCCTCATGTAAAAGCATCGGGCGTAACCAAATGCATTGGGCGCTTTGCTGCTGTACAGAAGGCGCCCTGCCACAAAAATAATGTAAAATGACTTTAATAGTTATTTTCTGCCCTCCGGGCGGAAAGCGTCAACTTTGCTCCCGCTGCGCTAAACGAAGTTGCCGCTTGCCGCCTCCGTCGAGCAGAAAAATAGTATGCGCACCACGGGAGGATGCTCCCTTGGAACACAAATACATTTGTCTATTTTTTGCTGGAGGCGGAAAGCGGCAACTTCGTTTAGCGCAGCGAGAGAAAAGTTGACGCTTTCCGCCCGGAAGGCAGAAAATAATTAAATACGAAATTATAACCCCATAATTAATTAAATGTAAGGCAGACTACTGAAAATCGCGCTCTAAAACGTATGAAATAAGTAAACATTCTCACCTGAAATAATCATTTACCTTTACCTGAAGAGGGAAGAATAGCTTTGCGATCTTTGCGAAATAATAGTATTTTTTCTATTAAATTACATTTCGGGAGAAAACGTTTTCCAAACTAAAATCTTAACAAATCACTTTGATTTTGATGTCCATCGCTTCAGCATAGTTTATTATAGGTTTCGCTTTTTTAAAGAATTATTTATGTATTTATTGTTTTCAAATTTTGAAAAAAAGGAAAACCTATAAACTTAGTTTTTTCATTGTGTCAATAATAAATAAATAAATAAATAAATATTATAGGACATTATTACACAAATTGACTAAGTCCCACAGTAAGCTCAATAAGGCTTGTGTTGAGGGTACTTAGACAACGATATATATAATATATAAATATTTATAAATACTTAAATACAAAGAAAACACCCATGACTCAGGAACAAATATCCATGCTCATCACACGAATAAATGCCCTTACCTAATTTTATTTATTTATAATTTATTTATTTATATTGAATATACACAATGAGAATCCGACAGATGTTAAAAGTGTATTCTTGACCGCAAGTTTAGAAACTAAAATGTCATATCAAGTTTTTTTTAAATCGGTCTTGTTATAAAGATAATGACAATTGTTGTGAAAATTCGTTTTTGTAATAACTCAGTGAAAAACGCCTTTATGGCTGCGACGACGCAAGCACTATGTGGCCTTACTAAGAGACATTAAAGTTATAAAGGAAACTCGCAAAATTTATCTGCAAATAAAAAAAACTATTTATTCGTTGTAAAGTATTTTTTTGCCAACATGTAAAAATAAATAACGTGTCGTGTGCAGAAAACACATACACACACACACTTGTTTTGCCGAATTTGATCAAAATACAAATAATTTTTTTTGCTCCTTAAGACAGGAATACGTGCTTAAAATCTGACGGGTTTCTCGTTCATACCGTGTAATTGTATACACTGTATAAACGTACATAATTAAGTAAATGTACAATATTTTCTGTGTGATTATTTCAGATGTTTTTTTTTTCTTTTTGCATAATTTTAAGAGCCAAATTTTCAGTAGTTGAGTTTTAGTTTTTGAAGATATTTTTGATTTTTACCTTTTCCAACTAACTTTGTCTTGTCTATTAACTACTTAGTCAGGTCACAAGTTTTACAAATAAAATGTTATACAAAGCTTTTAATAAATAAAGTTTGCCATGATTTGAAAGCTTGTTTTATACTGATATACTTAAATGTAATATAATTATTTTAAAATGTAAAGCTCGTCTTTATTTACTACTTATTTATTTTGGAATTGTCGTTAAACGCGATTACACGCGAAATAAAAAATAAAATAAAATATAACTTTTTTTTCGAATATTACATATGTTTGAACCCGGATCCGTCTTTAAACTACGTCCAAAAGAGAGGTATGGGCATTGTGAAAGTCATCTCGCTTTGTGTGGTAGGGCACAGAACAGCGGATGTCAATCCAGATCTGAAGCAGGGTCCAACTGGGGAAGTACCTCCACCTTACAGAAAACCGCAACTAAATAACTCTAGACCCTACTAAGGGTGCGGAGTGTCAGGGTCGCCAAAGCACATGTAACTCCTTTAGAGTTGCAGGCGTACATAGGCTACGGAGATTGCTTACCATCATGTATGCCTGTTTGTCACCGACGTAATATAAAAAAAAATTGAATACTTAATGCAAAACTGTATCTATTACTTTTTATCAGTAAAAATCTTTGTGACAGAACTTATGACCTGACTAAGTGATGCTGATCATAAATTGGGGCGGCAAATTTTTGATCGGCCCCGGGCGGCAAACACATACGCTACGCCGCTGGTTAAGCTTAGATATTATTTATAAATACAATAAAAATATGTTACATAAAGACAGAGTTAAACAACGGGCGGTCTTGTCGCTTAAGAGCGATCTTTTCCAAAACCAAAGCGAAAGTTTAGCGATATAAATTCATCAAAAAAGGTTGAATTTCGATTTAATTCCCTTTGTAAATTTAAATAAGACTGCCATATTGTAGATGAAGTATCCGATGAAGGCATACAAAAACACGAATATTCTCACATAATATATGAAGTAGGTAAACGAAAACAAGAAGGAACAGATCCAATTAAATCAAACAAGCTGTTACGTGACGTTGACATAGCAAAAACAGATATGACCCGATACAATTACAGTCAACGGCTGTAAGGAAAAATATTTATGAAATCGAAGGAATATTTGTGTTGATTATGCAGTAACAAGAAATTGCCAGTCTGTGAGCTGTAGAACTCGCAAGAAGCTTAAAAAATGTGAAAAAAATATTTTGTTCAGTCATTCAGCATGTACTCACAATGGTCTTAAGTGCCATGGCGTTTAAGTTGTTTGTACCAACTTCGACTGTTTAAGGTAATCCAACACCCGATTTTTCCCCCTTTGCCGAATTTGGAACTGCTGGATTAGGGGATTTATATGAGAAATAAAAGCACGAAAACAAACACGTGACATTTCCGAATAATGCAACCGCTCTGTAATCGGCCTTCGGCTGGTTACCCAATAAAGTATAATAAATCAAAAATAAAATTAACTCCTGGATTTTAGAGCGGGCCGTCTAAGACGCTATATTACTCCGGATTAGCGCCGTATGGAGATGCGGAATAACTTACCGAAATAATTATCCCTTTACGACCGGTTCGATATAATTCTGCAAATTACTTTAAAAAAATCCTGCCCGCAAGTAAATTGTCTTTTCGAGCTCAGACCTATTCCGATCGAATCTGCAGACATTAGCGACACGTTTCAGTACTAAATACCGCAGGTCAGTAGGATCAGTCCGTCGCGAGACTGCTTTGAAGATGGTGGCATTTTTTGATGGGAGTAGTGGCACACGTAAGTTCTTAATTTTGTATAATTTTGGTATCAAACTTGTTATTTAATACTTAATTATTACAGTAAAAGAGTTATGTGTGTTTATTTATCACAAATTAGAGTAACAATAAGTTATTAAGGGGAAACTACATGCTCGTAAAAAAGAAGTGCACAAATTTGTGGGTTCGGCCGTAGCCCGTAAATCGATGGTCATAACTATTTGCAAGTTTTTGTCTATCCGGCTTCTGCGCAGAAAATCAAATCAAAATAAATAGTCATATGTTTGATAGTTTTATAATACTTTTCGTTTTGTAATGTTAGATTTGTGTTATTTTTAAGCGTCCATTAAGAGGCAAAAAATTCCTTGAAATTTTGTGCAATAATGATACGAGTATATCACATATTGAGGAATTATACGATGACCTCGAAGAATTCCCTTATTCGCTTTTTGAATGAATTGAAAACGAAATCAAAGAATCAACGACGAATACGATGAGATGTACCTAAAGAGAGTCTGCTGATGGTGACAGACCCAGTGTCACTAGTTAGGAGGAAAGACAACAAATATGTTTTCCTACTGTCTAACTGCTCGGGAACGATCAGCATTAAGGTTGTCAAGAGATGGGAGATAAAGATTCGGTCATACGTGTATGTTACAGCTTCAGAAAAAGTTATGAACTAATAAACCCATGGGAGGCGTTGATATACCTTTTTTTAAACAAGGAGATGGACACTGAAACTAAATTCTTTCTTTCTTTTTACATGTGAATGAATCAATATTCATTTTATGGATATTCGCTTGATTGTGATGCCATAGGCCGTCCTAGGTGCGAAATACTGGATTTACTTGATTTTCGCTTCAAAATCTTGGTTAAACCACCAAGAAAACGACGTAGTGAAGCATGTCTGAGGCGTCTGAGTGATGTTTCAGATGATGCTTCAATTTGACGATACCAAATCTCCAAGAGCCCGCCAATTTCAGACTGCTTCAGCAGGGCTATTACTCGTTGTATTAAATGCAACGTGTTCGTTACACGGCAAAATATATTTTTCAAGCATTTCCTTTAGATGTAGTTGAATTGAGAGTACTTTACAATTGTTGATTATTGTTTTTAATTATTCTTTAATCGTTAAGATGTTGATTCTTAAAGAAAATTCTGATAATTATGCTAAATTGAATAGTGATTACTTCATATGTTATGCATGTGCAGCATACACGTGCATTGTTCTGTAAAATGTTGCGTTTTAGTCATATTATTTTACAAAACTCAATGAATTTGCACGTTCGTGCATTTCCAGATAGTTCCTGAACGTCACTTTCGTGCACGCGATTTTTTTTATGATAAAGGACACTAGGATTTTTTTAAACATTTTATACGCGTATTTTATAACAATTAAAAACGGTTCACATGCATTTTTTATGAATCTTTGCAAAATATTTTTCCCGGCCGTAAAGGGTTATACTGGTTCTGAATTACTCCTTGTTGAGCGTCCACAGAGCGGCGGCACTTTGGATATTGATGTGCTTGAATTATATGGATCTTACTTTCTTTTATATATTTATTTGTAGTGCATGCAATATCGTAATTTGTGGGTTTTTTCTCTTCAGACATTGAAAAATGTGTCATGTACATATACTTCTTTTTCCGCCTTGCCGTTTATTTGAAAACCCGACAAGGAGGTCAGAATAGATAATAAAAAAGGTTATATTTATGCGGCGCAAACATTCCCCCGGCCTTGAAAGGAATAGTTTTCAAAAGTTATTTAAATAAATCATTTACTACATAATAGCATCCTTATTGCTCAGAGAAAACTAAATGAACATAAACAAATTAGGCCTACATAACTTAAGAGATAACTTAATAACGAATTACTAATAGAAATACATATATTATTGAGAAGGCAAAGGACATAATTTGACTAAAGGTCTTTTAAGTATGCCTGATTTTGTTTTAACCAAAGCAACTCTGGCAATACCATCCTTGCCCGGCATGAGTTTAGTTATAAGACCTAACGGCCAATGTAAAGGCATAACATTCTCTTGAAGAATAACTACAACTGTTCCTTCCTTAATAGGCTGAGAAGGAGTATTCCATTTTTGTCTGGTTTGCAACGTGTGCAAATACTCATCGCGCCACCTCTTCCAAAATGATTGTGTTAAACGATCTAATAATTGATATCTTTGCAAAAGATGATCAGATGTTACCTCCGCAACAGACGCAGCTGGAAGATATTTCAATGGAGTAACATTAAGAAAATGAGCTGGTGTCAATGCGGAAGGCTCAGCGGGATCAGAGCTTAACACGGATAGTGGCCTAGAATTTAATAAAGCCTCAATTTCACATAGAACTGTCATTAATTCCTGAAATGACAAAATTTGTTTACCTATAGTACGATACAAGTGTAATTTGACGCATTTAACATTACTTTCCCAACATCCTCCAAAATGTGGAGCACTGGGGGGAATAAATCGCCAAATTATCTTATTGGCTGATAGTTCATTTTCCCAAGCCTCTCTATACTCATTCGCAAGGAAATTATGAATTTCTTGCAAATATGTATTGGCTCCCTGGAAGTTTGTTCCGTTATCGCTGTATATGTATTTAACAGGACCGCGTCTGGATAAAACCGCTTAAATGCTGACATAAAACTTGCTGTACTTAAGTCAGTTGCAAGTTCTCGATCGAGCTGCTATAATCCAGAATCGATGTCGCAGAATAGATATAAGAGTTTCAGGTCCTGCATGTAAATGGTGTCGATGGTAGTAATCGACCAGTAGATTAATGATGTGATCACGACGTGGCAATAACAAAGGATGTTTATAATCGTAATCTTCATTAGAATTACTGAGACGTCCTCCGACGCGAAGAATTCCATCTTCAATAAATGGCTTTAGGCTTGCTAAAGCCTTTGTAAGCCCTTTTTTCAAGGTCATGTCTAAAATATGTTGACTGAAATACACTCTTTGTAGAGCTCGTACAATTTCCAGTTCGGCTGTTGTTAAGTCATCAGCACTAATAAGACCTTTAGGTAATCGTTTTATGAATTTTAAGATATAGGCAACTGTGCGAACATATCTCATCCATGACGAGAACCGTTTAGACAAATCATAAATTATGCTGTCGTTCGAATTGTCACAAGTCATTAAAGAAACCGTTTTTTCTTCAGGAACGTTAACTTCGTCTGGAATAAACGCCTGAATCGGCCATTCGTTTTTTGGGAGTTTCATCCATGGAGGGCCTGATAGCCATAGAGGATGGTTCACCAGTTGTGCTGGAGTTAAGCCTCTAGACAGGCAGTCACTTGGATTCTCTGTTCCCTTGATATGATAAAAATGATCGCCTGACAAGTTCTCTTGGATCTTAGTAACTCGATTGGCCACAAAGGTTTGCCATCGATGGGGCGACGAATGAATCCAACAGAGTGTCACTGTTGAATCGGAAAAGGCCAACATAGAGTCAATTGGGTATCTGGTTGAGTAGGTATCAACCACCCTTTTCATTAGTTGTGACAATAGCAATGCTGCGCATAATTCCAGTCTTGCTAGGCTAACAACCTTCACGGGCGCTATCTTAGATTTAGCGCAAATTAAATTAATGACACCCCGGTCATTATTAGGAAAGGTGGCGTAGGCATAAACTACTCCACCATAAGCCCTTTCACTAGCATCCGAAAAACCAACTATAGTTAATGAACAGTTTTCAATAACACCTATATGTCTGGAAATGCTAATGTTAGATAGTAGCGGTAGTTCACTTTGGAACTGTTGCCATTGGCGTACAATTTGATCAGGCGGCAATTCATCCCAATCGATTTTCAAAAGCCATAACTCCTTTATTAGAAGCTTAGCGAACACGATTACAGGGGCAACTAGGCCCAGAACATCGAATAATCGAGCTACTAATGAAAGAATGTTTCTTTTACTACACGGTCGATCATCGGGACTAACCTGGAACTTGAATACATCTTCACCAGGATACCAACGAAGACCTAAAATCTTCAACGTTGTATCATCGTCGAAGGTGACACTTTGGGACAAATGTAGTTCCTTTGGTATTTCTTTCAGAACAGCTGCAGAATTAGACGACCATTTTGCCAGTTGGAATCCGCCTTTCAAGAACAAATCCAGCAGTTGTTTAGTCGCTTGTACAGCCTGGTCTTCATCAATAACTGGCTACATCATCCATATAAATATCACGAGATGCGATTTCTTTTGCGAGTGGGTATTTATCACCTTCATCAGCTACTAACTGTTTGACCGTTCGCAGTGCCAGAAAAGGACTGCTACGTAGACCGAAAGCTACCCTGTTATATTGAAACACCCTTATAGTTTCTTCAGGACTAAACCTATAAAGGATACGCTGATAAGGACGATCCTCCCCCCGTACGTCAATACACAGATACATTTGACGTACATCAGACGTGATGGCAATAGGAAATAATCGCAAGTTTAGGAGAATGCAGAACAAGTCAGCCTGTAGACTTAGTCCTGCGTGAAGTATGTCATTTAATGATAAGCCGCTTGTGGTCTGTGCACTAGCGTCCAGCACAATTCTAACCTTTGTGGTTGTTCTGTCACTTTTGACAATTGCGTGATGGGGTATGTGATAAGCATCATTTGACTTATCATTCGGAACCTCAGATAAGTATTTTTTATCAATATGTTCACGGATAACTTCATCATAAGCTGGCTTTAACTCAGGTTGTTTGAGAAATTTTCTTTCAAGTGCTAAAAATCTGCGTTCAGCAGTCTTGTAAGAATTGCCTAAATTGTTTGGTTCCAATTTAAATGGAAGTGCAACTTCGTACCGCCCGTCTTCCAAACGATTCACTGTATTGTTGAATATGTCTTCAGCTTGTTTGTCGGCAGGACTATGAATGACTCCATCTAAATCTTCAATTTCCCAAAATTTTTGCATCAAATTTCCCACTTCAACCGAAGTAAAATACCCAGCTGCTGAGTAGGAAGCATTTACTGCGGGAGCATCACCTAATATGATGTACCCCAGTGTAGTTTCTAAAGCGTCAGGCAAACCAGGTTGGTTCTCAATTTTATCCGACATTAACAATTTGGTGAATAACTTAACACCAAGAAGTACGTCAATTTCTCCTGGGATCGCCCAGGAATCATCTGCTAGATGTAAATTATCAAACAGATCAGATGAAGATTGATCAATATGACAGGTCGGTAAATCAGGCGTGATCTCATCTAATACAAGCGCTTCGATAGTATATTGACATTTAGGATCATATCTTGACCTAAATGTTAAGTTGACAGTTCCTCGAATGGGTTGTGTTATCGTTGTTCCCCCTAATCCATTTATTGAAGTCACGGGGCTGCTGTGTACAGGAAGACCTAAATTCTTGCAGCACTTCAATGTAACGTAATGTTTCTGTGATCCTGGATCCAGCAGACATCTCAAAACCTTGTCCTTGCCGTTACGCCCACTAGCTAGCACCTTAGCAGTGGCGAGAATTTCCGTCAAGGGTGATTTAGTCTGTCTCAATGCCGAATGAGTACATACGGAGGCACCGTTGTCCGTCACAGATGAACTTGTGCTAGCTTCACTATCATCCTTAGGTGAGGACTTGGACTCGTTTCTATTCATTACAGGTTTTGAGTTTTCAAAGTGTAACGTTGTATGATGTTTGCCTTGACATTTACGACAAGTTTTCTTTGAGGAACATTTCGATGCAGTATGATGCGTGTTCAGACAATTAGTGCACGCGTGAGTTTCCTTAACGAAATTAAATTTTTCGTTAGGTGGGAGTTTCATGAAGGAATTACAATTATAAAGTTGCGAGTGATCATTACTCTTACACATAGCACATGGATTTCCGTTGTCATGCCCTTGCGTGCTAACATACGCTTGGGGTGTGCGAGGAAGAGGAGCTCGCACGCTGCTAGTGCTGGCAGCGGAGCCGCTTTCAGCCTTAGTTGGCGTTCGTTGCGATGTCCGATATAAAATCTTCACTTGTTCACTAACGAAACAAATGAATTCGTCATATGTAGGCATTTTAGAAGAATTCCGAATAGACATCTCAAAATTCTTTGTGGTATCTGAATCTAATAACTTAAGACCCAGATGAATGAAAATAAAGTCACTTAAGTTTTCGAGCTTGAGTTGTTTTATTGCTGAAATAGTAGCAGCAAACGAATCAATTGTTTTTTCTAAAATAGATGCCGAAGGACCGTTGACGTTGACAGGTTTCATCGAAAACAGCTGGTTTAAATAAGACGTTGCCAATGCGCGTTTATCATCATATTTTGCGATCAATGCTTCCCAAACTGTGTTGTAATTTTCTGCGGCAGATATAACTCCCAAACAGATCGACTTTGCTTTTCCTGTCAGATGACTAAATAAGTAATGAACACGCTCAGAATCTGTAAGTTTTTTATTCTCATGTATGATACGCTTAAATGTTTCATAGAAGTATGGGAAATTTTGAATATCTCCATCGAAAGAAGGAAGATCAATCCGTGGGATTTTAATGGAGTCGTCCTTACAGGTATGGCTTGAATCCCTGGATGTCGAGAGGCTCGGAGCAGGTGCATCAATTTTTGTAATTTGACATTTGATTACGCAGTAGAGATCTTCAAACGCGTTCATTGCGCTGTAGTTCACGTTATACTCCGGGTCCAACTCCAAGTTAATAAATTCTTTCCTCAGTTGATCGACCAATCGAGCTTGCGCGATGAACTGCGATAGAGCCTTCTTGTCACTGCTTAGCTTTGGAATCATATCGTAAATGTTTTGTAAACGTATGAAACATTGAGCACGCTTTGCTTCGGCGAGCTTAAGTCTCGTTGCCATGGTTACCTAGTTGTTACTATGACAGCACGAAAAGTATGAATAAGTGCCTAAAATACACAAGTAATTGTAAATTATATTCAACTTGAATAATATCTTAATACAAGTCGAAGGAAAATGAAGTAAATACGAACGTTCCGCTTGTATGATACCTTAATACAAGTGTAACTTTCGCAATAGGTTAATTACAGTTAAAGAAAAACTGAGGCCTTCAGGAATAATTTACCCGTAGTTTTCAGTTTATTTTAATGTATTTTGTAACTTAAAATACATAAAAATTATATAACGAACATTGCATGCAAAAATGTCCCGTGAAAATTAAAACACAACATGACAGTTACAAATTACGAAATATTATTTGTAACACATCTATTTATGAATAAGGTAGCGCGATGAATAATTCCACACATTTCCACACACTACGCGTAAAAATAACAGACAATAACAATAACTTAGTATACTGACTGTACCTTTGGATAAATTAATTACCTACGGGAACATCTTGATAAAGAATTAAGAAACCGCGATTCAGTGAGCAACAAGGATGAATTATAGAATTTTAAAGGTAAATTTGGAATCCGGTTCATAGGCCAAAAATGGAGATGCGGAATAACTTACCGAAATAATTATACTTCGTATCCAAATCCAAGACAACAAATATAATTTACTAGCAGCAGTACACGTTATCGTGCAGTCCAAGTCACACATTTTAGAGATTATAGTATTTAAAAAACAAGTTCGCGCTGTCCCTCTCACTCGCTACGCTGCGTTCCTGCTTCGACATCGCTCCTCCAGTACCCATTACATGTTTTTGTGTTAGTCCGAGTCACACGTATTTTCGCCAAAATAGTGTTCCTCTAAATAATTGTGTTTCGATTAATGTTTATTGTGCGCTGAATAAGAAGTATAGAATCAAAACATTATTTGAACTGCCGACCGCCGTACCCTCGAACGAAAAATTGATGTTTATTCAGCTCGGCAAGTCTAGTCTCGTTTGCCATACTTACATGGCAGTTAAACTTTCAATTTGAAATTGTAGGTATATTCGTTTAGCGTAATAAACTTATTACCTAAGAAATCAAGTAAGTAATTTTTACGTTCATACGAAATCACTTACTACAACTACCTTCTTTTTTGAATAAATAAATTACGGAAAAAATAAGTATGGGGCTACAAATAGATTACAATTTGAACTTTAAATAATTGTAATACGTACTATTATAGTATTATTTACTAATATAATATTATTTAGATTTCATTTTATGATTGCATAAAATGCAATGTTCACTCACAATTTTTTTTTACGAGATGCTTTCGCGTACAGATTTAAATATACAAACCATATCTGAATAAAGTTAATATATACTAGGTAATCGTTTCACGAAAGCGGCTTTTACCATGTCCGATCTACCCTACCATATAATAAAACAGATAACAATGGTAATCCTTGCCGATTGGTAATAAGTGCCTATGAATGATAACAAAACGCGTCTTTATGCAAATGTACATACACAGTACCAACAAGTTTAATGAGCGTCTTAAAGGATACCTATAGGTATAAATATACAGGAGTAATGTCAATCAATACACAATCTATAAGACATTGGAAGACTATTTAGTCTGACTGACAGTTTAAAGTGTTTAATGCCATTAATCGACGTATACAAACGGGACGTGCTATGCGTGCTCCGATACCGTGCGCCCCATGCCCCATATGAGGGCCATAGTGAATCTATCGTATGGATCATGACGGATTAGGTAGTAGGCTTTAATCGGACATCGCGGTATCGTCGAGTCTTGGGTCCAATCGATGTGGTCGCCTCCTAAATTTGATCATCAGTTAGTTACCCGCTTTGTTATTATTAGACAGCTTTGATTAACATAATATAATATAATTTTAAAATGAAATATATTATGGAAAGATATACTTGATTTGTGTAATATTGTGGACTCCGTCTAATAATAATTCTCCTTTCCGTGAGTACTTAGAAGCTTAGGTTTACTGTGCAACAAGATATTCATCAAACAGAAAATCGGTATTAACTGTGTTGATTAAAGTTTTAATGTAATTTTATAATGCACATTAATTAATAGTTCAAAATTAAAACACATATTAAATAAATATTTTCTTATAAATGAGATGTCGACATGGTACTATATTTGCCCCACTTTAATAGTGAAGAGGCTATCATTACTCCACAATCATTGTGTCGAGGGCTCCGCTTTCACAGCGTCGAGGTTATATTTGCCCCACTTTAATTGTGAAGAGGCTATCATTACTCCACAACCATTGTGTCGAGGGCTCCGCTTTCACAGCGTCGAAGCTATATTTGCCCCACTTTAATAGTGATGAGGCTATCATTACTCCACAATCATTGTGTCGAGGGCTCCGCTTTAACAGCGTTGAAGCTATATTTGCCCCACTTTAATAGTGATGAGGCTATCATTACTCCACAATCATTGTGTCGAGGGCTCCGCTTTAACAGCGTCGAAGCTATATTTGCCCCACTTTAATAGTGATGAGGCTATCATTACTCCACAACCATTGTGTCGAGGGCTCCGCTTTAACAGCGTCGAAGCTATATTTGCCCCACTTTAATAGTGAAGAGGCTATCATTTCTCCACAATCATTGTGTCGAGGGCTCCGCTTTAACAGCGTTGAAGCTATATTTGCCCCACTTTAATAGTGATGAGGCTATCATTACTCCACAACCATTGTGTCGAGGGCTCCGCTTTAACAGCGTCGAAGCTATATTTGCCCCACTTTAATAGTGATGAGGCTATCGTTACTCCACAATCACTGTGTCGAGGGCTCCGCTTTAACAGCGTTGAAGCTATATTTGCCCCACTTTAATAGTGATGAGGCTATCATTACTCCACAACCATTGTGTCGAGTGCTCCGCTTTCACAGCGTCGAAGCTATATTTGCCCCACTTTAATTGTGAAGAGGCTATCATTACTCCACAGTCATTGTGTCGAGGGCTCCGCTTTCACAGCGTTGAAGCCATATTTGCCCCACTTTAATAGTGAAGAGGCTATCATTACTCCACAATATTGTGTCGAGGGCTCCGCTTTCACAGCGTCGAGGCTATATGTACCCCACTTTAATAGTGAGGAGGCTATCATTACTCCACAATCATTGTGTCGAGGGCTCTGCTGTCGTAGTGTTGAGGCTAAGTTTGCCCCACGTCATAGTGAGGATGCTATCATTACTCCACAATAATTGTGTCAAGAGGTCTGCTGTCGCAGCTGTCGCAGTGACGAAGATATATGCCGCACTTTAAGTTATATGTACTCTACAATTCCACAATAATCGTATCGAGGCCTCCATTTCCGCAGCGTCGAGGCTATATGTGCTTCATTTTAAGTGTCGAGGTTATAATGCTTCATGCAATAATGGTCATTTGGTTCTTCGGTTGCTTTGCTCCTTTTGGTCGCTTCGCTCTTCGGTCGCTTCGCACTTCGGTCGCTACGCTCTTCGGTCGCTTCGCTCTTCGGTCTACAGTCGGTCATTATACATATCTCAAAATGATATCGTCAAAGATATATAACGTTGCTCTACTATAACAGTGTTGATGCCAATGTAATGATTGAAGACTTTAATAGTATTGGAAGTAGCTTTACGCATGTAAATATAAGGGACTAAAGAGCAAGAATATTTAAGGTTGAGCTAAAGTTTACAGGACTTGTAAAAATAATGAAATATAAAGGAGGTTCTTGTTACGCTGAGGTAATTTAATAGGTGTTAATGCGGCCTAAAATACCTTAAACAAAATGTACGCAATGTCATTGCCCTTACAGACACAGAAATGCTGTATGTAAACAACATATAGGAAAAAATATATCTGTAAACCCTTTAACCCAAATTTATGATTCGTACTCATATCACGCTGTTATATACTCCTAATAACTTCAAACGTCAGCTTTGATATGCTGTCAAGAATATACCATATCAACGAGCCTAATGTAATAAATCCGGTATAATTTACTTACGGATTCTCAGCTCCAAACTTCAGGGGAACATCGCCGCATCAAACAAGAGCTGAACCGCCGTTGATGCACTATCCCGCGACGCGAAATAAGTGCTGTAAATTGTGCAACCATGCAACTAGAGTTATGCTGCCACGTGTTGCAGTCGCTTGCGCTAAGTAGCTAGATTAATAATCGCAATAAAGGGTTGAAATCCTTTAACAATAACATTATTATTGTCTGAAATGTAAATGCTCGGGTTGTCATATTGTCTTGCTGTAAAAGAAAGCTTAAATAGTTTTCATTTTTCGTCGCAATGCACACTGTACAGTTTTATTGTAGGTAACGTTAAAAAATGTTACTCCTTAAAATGAAGTACAAGTTACAAGTCATGCCAGATATTTTGTTCACAAATATATCATAACTCAACACATAATCTACCTAAGTTCCTTGCCACTTGTTAGCGTAGTAGCCATCATCGTTCAGATACGCATAAGCAGATGAGATTAGCTATTTAGTTATAAATAATATCATATTACTATTTCTTGATCTGTGGTAATAACTAAAATTAGTCCATCTATATTTTCAAAGTGATAAGTTTCAAATACTTAATACCTACAGGATACTCTACTAGTAATTGTCCAGACTTAGTTTTAAAGTACTTACATATAGCCTTGATATTTATGGTAGCTTTACAATGAAGAAAATTCTCCTTTATCTACCTCACTCAAAGGCTATTTACCGAGGAAAGTATTGATTGCTGTATTCAAAATTAACTTTAAAGTGTCGTAACATAAAATTAGATTATATTTTAGGGTCAGTAACGCACATGTAATATACCTCTGCAGTAGCGGGCATTCATAGGCTACGGTGATTGTTTACCATCAGGCGGGCCGTATGCTTGTTTGTCGCCGTTGTAATTACATCCAGAGAATGGTTGGTAAATTCTAAATTATACAAAATGGTTTGTTTATATGGTTACAGACAGAAAATGCCCATCTAAAACTTATTTAGAGCCAACTAAAGCTTGAAAACACATTTACACTTAATGGCGTCCTTGCTTGTAAATGACATAGAAATAGTTGTACCTTGTGAATATTAAGATATATACAACTTTATCAATATACTACAGTGAAATCAAAGAAAGTTTTATACTTTTTTAATATTAACGAAATGAAATACCAAGAGCAATTTCACTCCTTAATGCATGACGCTTATCATTATAATATTTTATTATGCTATACATACATTTTACATTTATACTATGTAGATACATAAATAATTATTTAAATTGGATATAAATTAATAACTTCTAGGTGGTACGTTGTTCTCTTTAGTCAAAATCTATATCAGTATGTTCGTAACATACTGATATCGATACGTCAGTCACCTGAGAGCGCACCAGCGACACTCTCAGCGGTAGAAAGCAGTTGCTGTGGCCGAAAACGGCTAGGAGACGATGATGATGATGATATCGATATTTTATTTTATTTTCGCATTCAGGATTTGAATTTAAATACAAAGCTCTGAACATCTGCTAGTAAATTATATTTGTTGTCTTGGATTTGGATACGAAGTATAATTAATAATCAAACGAACTTACCTGTGAAGTTTGATTACAATTATGCGAGTATCCAAATCCAAGACAACAAAGACCCGCCCCCCATCCCCAAAAATGAAAATAAAATAGTCTCTGTTAATAACACAAAAATAACTCTGAAATAATGAGTACTGGAGGAGCGATGTCGAAGCAGGAAGAGGAACGCAGCGTAGCGAGTGAGAGGGACAGCGCGAACTTGTTTTTTAAATACTATAATCTCTAAAATGTGTGACTTGGACTGCACGATAACGTGTACTGCTACTAGTAAATTATATTTGTTGTCTTGGATTTGGATACTCGCATAATTGTAATCAAACTTCACAGGTAAGTTCGTTTGATTATTAATTATACTGGTTCTGAATTACTCCTTGTTGAGCGTCCACAGAGCGGCGGCACTTTGGATATTGATGTGCTTGAATTATATGGATCTCACTTTCTTTTATATATTTATTTGTAGTGCATGCAATATCGTAATTTGTGGGTTTTTTCTCTTCAGACATTGAAAAATGTGTCATGTACATATACTTCTTTTTCCGCCTTGCCGTTTATTTGAAAACCCGACAAGGAGGTCAGAATAGATAATAAAAAAGGTTATATTTATGCGGCGCAAACACCGTACATGAAAATTCTATGTATCTGTCAGATATGGTCACAAAGTTTCACAAGAATTATTCAAGAAATGCGACCTGTGGAGCGGAACAATCGGACATACGCAAGCATTTTTGAAGAACGGAGACCTTCGCTAACGCTCGGGTAGCTAATGGTAGTTAAAATTACTGTTTGTAGTATATTTTCGGATCACTTTTGTAGGTTACTACTACTACTACGGGCCTTAGCGTCTATTTCAGATGATCTATGGTGCAATGTCTAGAGACATTACACCGCCTGGGACGGAGTTAAGGAAAACGCAGGGATGCCCAGCACCTGTTAGTTAGGTTAGGTTAGGTTATTATTATTATTGGAGTTTGTGGGCCTTTGAGTGTCACGTCGACCAGGCAGTGATCTATTGTGACAGCCCTTTAGAGTTCATTACTAATGCCCGTTGAATCTATTCCAGATTTTTTGGGCCGTAAAGTTCTGTACCTCTTAGGGTTGCAATACGTGCCGCCCTAAGTGGGTACTTCTTTTTGACATTAGTGGTCCACCGGATCAGAGAATGTGCATTGCCGTCTCCTCTGACTCCTTGCAAAACCTGCATGTCGCATCTTGTTTCTTCACAATTTGAAACATGTGTTTGTTCAACTTACAGTGTCCAGTTAATATTCTGGTCACCGCGCAGGTTTTGTGTCTTTTGAGCCCAAGAAACTCCTTAACAAATTAGGTTAGGTTAGGTTAGATTAGATCATACTTAGGAAAAACTACTAACCTTTTTGCTTTTTTTGACATTCATAAGAGCATTTGAACATGGCTAGGAATAAAGATCTTTCGTCTTTGGATTCGACTAAGTTTTACAAACTCGTTATTCTTTTGGAATTTTTAGAAGCTTGAGAGATATATTTTAATTATTATATGTGGCTTGAGTGTTTTCTGAAAAAGCACAGTAACATCTCAAGAAGGAACTCGTAGAACATGAGTCAACAGTCAGTTATCAAAAAGAATAACTAATTGTAAAATTTAATGAAGATACTGCCTATTTAGGTAGTATTCAGTATTTGGTTGGTGACTACAGAAGCGTTACTGCTACCGTTTTGCTTCTGCAGCTTTGATTTGATCTGTCATTCAATTAATCAAGATAATTGAAAATGACATCGTCCTTTTCCCGCAACTTTAGCTGCTATAGTCGCAAAACGAATGTAACCTTAATTATTATATATTATACAAGTATAAAATATTATCATTCTGTGTAGAAAATAACAATTCAGCTGTTATTAAATAGAGTAGATGTGTATTTAAAAGGCAATATTGCAGACTGAATCGTCCTTTTGAAATATTAATTTTAATCGTTTGTAAATTTTAAAGAGAAACAATAATTTGCAAGTCGTAATATTTTATAAAATTGAATTGAATCCGATACTACCGTAGAATTTACGTATGGGATAAATAAATATATACGTTTTTACGAGCATATATATGCTCGTAAAAACGCGTTTGGTTTTCACCAGTCAAAAATAGTTTTCACGGTATTCTGCCAGATTCGAAAGATAGATGCGACAACGAGCGAAGCGAAGAGGAGCGTGTTAGGTTAATCTTAACTAAATTTCTGTCGAAGCCAGGCGGCGACCGCCAGAATCTACTTTATGTAAGTTACCTATATATTATAACGTTAATTTAGAAAAAAAACTTTTCTGTATCACATTCATTGTCTAGAAAAAAGTTTTAATAACTGAAAATAATATGATGAACAATTGGTCAAAACTAATTTTCACTAAGGAACTTTACGAAAATCAGTTTTGACCGGAAAAATCCAGTTAAGGCTAGTTTTTACCAAGGCCTTACGGAAAACTATTTTTCACTCGTAAAAACACGGTTTCGCTGAGACGAAGCGGAAAACTAGTTTTTACCATGAAAACGTATTTTCCTTTAAGACTGGTATATATGTTATACCGACATAAATAAATAAATAAATATTATAGGACATTATTACACACAAATGTAACAATTGTTACCAATAAATAAATAAAAAATCATTTTCATTCGTCAAACATCAAATATCCAACGCTCATAGGTTTGACAAACTTCAATTAGGTATAAAAATAATGCCTTAGTTTTGTAGATTAGGTATAAAAAAACGATATTTCTGTAATTTAATCACTTGTGTATTTGTTTAATATTGTCCTTTTTAAAATATCATTCCCTGAGTCAACGGAGCTCCGCTTCGCGGGGCTGCTATTTTTGCTTAATTTGCCCTGTGGACATCTGAAGGAACCTAAACGAACCTATCCTACCTATCTATTGGTTTAATGTAACATTTCACAGGAACATAACAATCGGGTGAATTTTCCGAGTACAGATCGACATTTGCCCGACCGACTTTCCAAAGTAGGGAATTTCTAAGTTTGTCTACAGATACTTCAGTCAAAGTCCGAACTTAGAATTTATTTCGGGGTTTGCCCGAAGCTTTGGTCAAACCTAGGATAAACCAGTCTTTCCGGGACGAGACTTGATTGCCCTTTGACTCTGACATAATATACTATCTTAACAAAGTTTATTTACAACATTCAAAACCTTTTTATTTGAACAAACCATTAATCTTCGCTGGCCCTGGGAACATTATTGCGATCAAGATAATAATTGCTCGCTATCGCAAAGGACCTCAGTAACCGTCAAATTGTTTAAGTGCATTGATTTTTAGATTGGAAGATGCCCGGAAAACGGAAACATGGTCGCCCTAAATCTACTTGGCGCCGTTCCGTGGAGCAAGAGTTGGGTGTATTGGGGATGGGGTGGGAGGAGGTTACCCAAGCTGCCCAGGACCGGAGTCAGTGGAAGAAAATGGTTCGAGCCCTACACCCCAGCAGGGGGTAACAGGATGAAAAGAAAGAAGAAGAGAGCATTGATTTTACAGACCTACGTATAATTTTGACACCAATTCGAACTCACATTCCGATGCCAAAATGATATCTAATTGATGTAATTTTTTTATTATTTGCATTTGCATTTCGCTCGTACTTTTTCGTATATAATGTTGGCGCGAGCGAGACGCACGGATGAATAATAACAAAGTGACAAATGGTCATATCATTTTGACATAAAAATGTAAGTTTGAATTGGCCCTTTTCCGGTTTGGGTAAAACGGGACCCTATTACCAAGACTCCGCTGTTCGTCCTTCTGTCTGTCTGTCGCCGTGAACCGTAATAGTTAGACAGTTGAATTTTTTACAGATGATGTATTTCTGCTGCCGCTATAACAACAAATACCTACTAAAAAGTACGGAACCCTCAGTGGGCGAGTCTGACTCGCACTCGTCCGGTTTTATTGTATCCATGAAACTCATGAAAGTAATAACCAACCCTCTGCTCGCCTGGATGCCTGCCGGTCGATACGTAGATGGCGTAGGGCCGATATATGTAAGATAAAATCATAAAATCCTGATGTATGACGGTACCTCAACGTTGTTGTGTTCGATAAGATTTAGTGTGCATATTCCACACAAATTGAAACGTCGAGTGTAAACAGATTGAAATACCTAACTGCATATTAATAAGATTGTTTTTGTCTTTGACGATCGGTCTGGCTTAGTGGGTAGTGACCCTGCCTATGAAGCCGATGGTCCCGGGTTCAAATCCTGGTAAGGGCATTTATTTGTGTGATGAGCACAGATATTTGTTCCCGAGTCATGGGTGTTTGCTATGTATTTAAGTATTTATCAATATTTATATATGATATATATCGTTGTCTAAGTACCCTCAACACAAGCCTTATGAGCTTACTGTGGGACTTAGTCAATTTGTGTAATAATGTCCTTATTATTTATTTATTTATTTGTATATATTTATAAATTATTTTGCATAATTTGCATAATAGTTTATCTACATCCAACCTACAATATGTTAAGAAACGATAAGCTAATGGACTGTTTTAATTTAATACACCTTTATCAGTAGTTGCATTCTAATTTTTACTCTAAGGTATCGATAACTGATACTTTATTAATCGTCAGGTGACAAGCTCACCACAAATTCATAGCCATAATGAACAATATTACAACTGAAATAAGGTTGATTGTTGTTTAATAATTTTTAAGTAATTAGCGAGTTTTGCTAGTCACCCGAACGATTGGACTGTAATTAACAATCAAATTTAGAACATCTCTGAGAAATAAAGCAATTTGATTTGACCTTTATTGTAATATCAGTCGAGAAGACGTTTCATTCTAAATTAAGTGTCAGATGCAAATAATTTTGACAAATCTCACATTTACTTGATATTGAACAATATAATGGCAGTCGGTGCCCGACTCTAGTTTGCCACACTGAATAAAAAAAACTACGGATGCGTGCCATGCGTTAAAAACTTTTCATTTACCGCCATTTGACGTTTAGTTAACTTTTAATTAATTTGTAAGTATAAAAATGGATTTGTTGATGTTTATGATATAGATGTAGATAAAGCAATGTAAGTAGCTGTAAATAATTAGGCATTTAAACACTCGTGTGATCCTTTAATAAAACTCATTTCATTCGTTTCATAAACCCACACTCGTATTGTAATGACTTTAATTATGTATCAGTCGCATAGAACAATGAAACTAACCCTTAATAGACTACTATTAAGGCTCAGTTTCATTGCTCGAGTTCGCATGCGGGGTTCACAAATTTGTACGGGGCAGTACAAATTCAAACTTATCCCTTTAAGGGATTTCTTCCAGATAACCTTTGAGTATATGAGAACTGATGATACAAAAGACAAAATCTATCGCCAATATTTATTTATCTAATGACGGCATGAATCAAAACGAGAAGCACGGCAGTTATATCGTTTTCCGTCCCTGACTTAGTAATTTATAGCTGGAGTTTTGTTACCCTCGCTAAGTGAATGCAGGCGAGTGCTTGCCTCAAGCAAATTTTCATAAGAAACTTGGTTCAGTAGTTTTCATTGGGCCATAGTTACTAACACAGAACCAAGTTCAAACAAGCTTGGAGCTGTCATCAACCGATTAAGTGACATATAGCATTGCGATACGGGTTTAGGGGTGCGGGAATGTTTTACACCAGCCAAAAAATAGGTAAAAAATTTAAAAACAGAAACTATTTTAACGTTTCTGAGCACATTTGGAGCTCATTGCCTGTTTTTAACTATTTTCCAATAAAAAAAGTTGTAAAAACACGAAATAATTTTCGAACACAAAACCCCAGGGTAAAATATATTTGATCGATTTTAAATGCTCAGGCGAATCGTACTAGCGCCTAGTGTGCAACGTTCACACGCTTCCTTTCTTGTTATTCATTTGTAACGGATTTCTTCAACCAGGCGGGCAATGAAAACTTACATTGTGACACCTAAATGGTGACATTTTTTTATTATCATTCGCCCGTGGGTCTCGCTTGCGCTATTACATACAGACAAGTACGCACGCACAAATGACATCATTTTGACATCAGAATCAAAATCGTTTCAAAATAAAAGATCGGATTAGCCTACATCATAGTTTATTCCCTATAATTGTCCCTGCCGAGGCGACTTCTCGCGAACGCCTTGCATGCAATAACACTAGGCGCAGGTTCGGTCATATTGGATTTGCCGGAACGGGATAATGGACGTTATCGCGATCTCATTTGTCTCAAACGATAAAAGCACTGATAATGAATGGAGTCAGTGAGTAGTTTAATCTTGGCGGATGTTTTGATTACAATAAAAATCTGACTGATTGAGGCTAATATAAATTACACTTGACATCAAATTTGGATAGCCAAATGAAGTCCTTTAGTTATTGTTCGAGCATGTATTTCTCTCGAACTTGTCTGTACTTGCATTGGACCCGGGTATGTCCTTAAACTACGTCCAAAAGAGAGGTATGGGCGCTGTGAATGTGAATTTGCTTTGTGTGGTAGGGTACAGCACAGCGGATGTCATTCCAGATCTAGAGCAGAGCCCAACTGGAGAAGTACCTCTCAACCTTACAAAAAACCGCTGCCAAATAACACTAGACCCTACTCATAGTGTTGTGTTCCTGCCGGTAAGGTTGCCAGAGCTCAACGAGGGTGCAGAGTGTTAGGGTTGGCAACGCGCATGTAACTCCTCTGGAGTTGCAGGCGTGCATCGGCTACGTAGACTGCTTACCATCAAGCAGGCCGTATGCTTGTTACGTACAAAAAAAACAATTACCATTGCCACGAGTGAGACGCACGAGCGAGTGATAACAAAATATCGTAAGTTGTCAGTTCAAATTTGCCTCCAACTTAGTTTACTTTCTAATTGTCCCTGACGAGGCGACTTCTCGCGAACGCCTTGCATGCAATAACATTAGGCGCTGGTTCGGTCCGATTGGATTTGGCAGAACGGGTTAATCAAACCTATCGCGACCTCATTCGTCTTAAACGATGAAAGCACTGATAATGAATGGATTCAGGAAAAGACAGAAAGTAAGCGATATTGACGTGTCTTTTTATTGAATAACACTTTAAAAAAATAAGTCACGGCAAATATATAACTATTACAAATCATATACGATCATTTTAAATACTTTGCTTTCATGAGTAGCAGCGAATGCGAGCAGAATCAAGCCTGCGCATTCAGTGTTTCGTTCCAGTAATTGTGAAAAACTTTAATATTTAATTACTATAAAAAAATATGCGGCATGCATGGCCACCCTTAAATTAGAATACTTTAGACAAATACCGATACTCCTTGTTTTATCTAAGTGTCAAATCGAATGTCATCGGAGTCTGGTTACTTTTGAAAAAAACGTATCTCACTCAATAGTGACATTTTATTTTATTCTTAATTAAAGTGCTGACATAACGGTTAAATAGATTTTTCCTTCATTAATTAAATCTTGTTGGGTGTCCATGATTGTAGATAGTTAAAGTCCATACCAAAGTGTTAAAAAACAGGAAGAAAGTGTGATTGTTTCACTTAAATATGATAGATAGATAGATAAATAGAATACTCTTTATTGGCACACCTCAGTAAAATGTGATGGTGATCCATTAACATTTACTGATTGTATAGACTTAGTCCTGCTCACGTCTCATGAATCACTCTGTATAATACTGAGAAAGACTTCGAATCCATTAAGGCAGTGTTTGCACGTAAATAGCGTAAATACGTACTCTTCCCAAAGTAACGCTAATGAAATAAAATTATACTCCGACAAGCTCTCATTGTTCTTAACTTGACGTTACTTCGGAAATTGGCCACGTTTGTGTTACGCGTACAGTCAAACGGAATTGATAATTTTATATTTTATTCTAGGGGAGCCTAAGAGAGGATTTTGGGATTTACTCGAACACGTCAGATTAACATAAGGGAAGATACCTTGCATCCTATTGAGTACGTCCACTATCAGCCCGATTCAATCTTTAAGGTACGTGAAAAAATTGCTATAGGTACATAATATACGATATGGATTAGATGTGTCAGTGACCAAAGTGACATTTCTTCAAACAAAAACGTCTCTTTTGACACTGACATGGGTTACGCATGTCCAATCCATAATTATCGTATTTTTAAGAGAATTTCGACGTATCTTAAAGTATATGAGCCCTTAAAACAGGATCACGCGTCCAGGACAACCTATCAGAATATTAGAAAAAATGATCGTCAGAAATACTCGAGCGCGTCAGATTCAACTATAGCTATGCTCCTTGGTTTGATTTTTAGAGCGAACCGGATTTAAAGAGTTAGGACCGGAAAACAAATTCCAGAAATTGTTTCATAACCTCCTAATTATTATTTTTTTTATACCACGACGGTGGCAATCAAGCATACGGCCCGCCTGATGGTAAGCAGTTACCGCAGTCTATGGACGCCTGCAACTCCAGAGGTGTTATTATAATTACAACATCGGAAATAAGCAAACGAAAGGGCATAGCTACTCTTGATATTGCCATATTGTGGAATTTCATTGGAACTAAATTTTTCATACTAAACTGTCACACGAGAGTAACAGCGCCTTCTTGACAATGATCATATATTTCTGGTCGTGCTTTTCATCAAATTGTATAAAAATATTTTCTATACTGTCAATACCTATGGATGGAAAGAGGGACTACGTTTATATTGAGAAGCGGTCGTCCACTGTCGTCTTAGGCACTGAACCCAGAAAAGGAAATAAATCGTTTACAAAACTTGTATGAGTTGTACGAGGTTGGATTGTAGGATATTTTCGAAGGATGTGAACGTTAAAAAGGATTTTCCTATTTGTAAGACATACTTTATCCTTGATTTTCGTGAAAAGGTGGAAACATATCTTTGACTTCGATCTATCTATGTTTCATGCTATCACCTACCAAAAGTTTTTTTTAAATGTTGAAGTCGTTATTAGAATATTTCTTAGACTTACATTTATGTCAATACCTGTGTGCCAAATATATCCTTATTACTATAGGTATTCATGAAATACCGCTTATTTCACGAGCCATTGTCATGAACCAAAACAATACCATTGTTCCATAATATTAGAATTTTAAGATTTAGATAAGCCGATATTTCAGACCAAGCACTTATCAAAAGCAATTGAAGTAAAATGTTTCAAATCAATTACTTTATGCTTGATAAAACACGATCTCGCTTCCACAAACACAGATCTTTATTCCTTAAGGAAACTTAGAATCAGATTGTGAAAACATTGATTGTAAAGCGTTGTGGTTACAGAGCTGCAATGTACTAGAGTTGTACGTAATAGTTCACTGAAAATATCGCTCCAAACTAGTACAATCTCACAAATGTACAAGTTCGGTCTTTTAGTACAGTAGCAATCAGAGGCCTTTTCATCTATGTGAGATGTATGTATGTTATATGTATAAACTCTTTATTGTACAAAAGACAAAATATAAATATGGCACAGGATAAGCAGTACAAAGGCGAACTTATCCCTTTAAGGGATTTCTTCCAGTTAACCTTTGAGTAGATGAGAATTGATGAAGAATGGTAGACAAATATAGCACTGAGTACAATAGACTAGAGGAAAATCAATAAAATTACAAAAGAGGGCGAGAAAAATAAAACAATTAAAGGAAAAAAATAAAATAAAATAGAAGTAATAGTATAACAAATATAGAGAATACCTATATTATATACAATAATTATATATTTGTGGTCACAAATAAGTTAAATCTGGTCACATAGCCACAGCTTCTTTAACTGCCCCTTAAGCGATGCTACGGACCGCGATTGCCTTAAGGAGGCAGGCAACTCATTGTTTTAAGCAGCACTTGCTATCGTGGCTATATAGCCCTATGCGAGAGAGGATCTTACGTCCACAAACACGGCAGGTGTATGGTCCCCTAGGGTTGTAGGATTGAAGGCCTGCTCGTGGCGCTTCATGCGTTTCTTCTTTAAAGAGGTAAACCGCCTGGTTGTCTATCATCGTGCTTGGATTGACTTCGGCCAGTTTTTGACTTTGGTTACATGAGATATTAAAAAGCACCCATATAACGCTTGACGCAGTCTGAGAAGCGCAGCATTGGCCGCCCGACCGGACTTTTTGCGTCTACAACCTCCCCTAGCAGGATTTGACGTAGTAAACAAGTCCATTCCATTCAACACACATAGCCAAGCCACCTCAGTCTCTCTTCTTTCATCAATCTAACATCAACCAGCCGCTTGGCCATTACCGCAAACAAACTGAGCGCCCGGACCCCACGGACCGAGGGTCTCGACACCAAGTTGTCATTGGCATTGAGACCTCCGTATTTCTGCCTATTGGGGGTCTCAGCAGCCTTTGCAGCCACGCCTGCTTTCATTGTAGTCTACCGTGAAGGTGGAATGGGGCCAGTGTGTCCACACAAGTCGCGTCCCACACCAGCACTAGGCCCATCCACCACGGTATCAGCGACATGCCGTCGGGTCTGAGTACCAATTTACTTTCTTCTTTCTTTTTTCTTTCTCATATATATTGTGTATTATCAAGTCAATAATTTCAAAGCCAGGTATATACAGAATATTTTAAATAATATACTAAAGCTTTGCTTCAAAACTCTCCGAACGTTTCTATTAAAATGTCAAATTTTATTACTAATTCGAACTTAGAGATTGAAAAGAATATTGTATTTTCTCTCATAGTTTCATCGAAATTAAAGTTGAAATTAGCTGCTATAGAAAGGAATTAGTTTCACTTTAGAAAAAGTTGAGTGAGAGCAGTATTTTCATAATTGAAGTCTTTCATAAGAAATTTAGCTGTATTTTATATTTTCCGTTCCGCCTGGATGGTGGAAATCTTATATACTTAAACTTTGAATTGATGACTGAAGCAAATTTTGTTGGATTGTTATGGAATAATATTAACATCAATAAATCGCTTTGATAATTAGCTTAAAATAATTATATGTAATACTGTCTTACTATTCATTCAAGTGCTTGTTGCTAGGCCTACATAAATAAAGTATTTGTTGAAGTTGAAGTAAATTTCAACTGAACTGAACTGGTTGTAGGCACTTACGTCACACAAAAAATTCCCAATGTAAAATAAACCTTTACTGGCTTAACAATTAATATTGTGGAACAATAAAAATTATAATGGGACAGTCTTACACAAATCAAAGGTCAATTTAAACTTACGTTTTGACATCAAAATGATATATCCAAATGATGACAATAAATAACAGTACGAGCGAAATGCACGCGCAGACGCCCATATGATAACTAAATGTCATCCATGTCATCTTGAATTGGTCAAGCAATAAGAAGGTAAAGAGGGAAATGCTTGGAACACAATATTGGGCTTCGTAACTTTTTTTTTTTAATATTACGTCGGTGGCAAAAAGGCATACGGCCCGCCTGATGGTAAGCAGTCACCGTAGCCTTTGTTTGGACTAGTTAGGTGAACATATCAAAAGTCAACGTAGGCCGTGGTCCTTAATCCGGTGGAGAGCGGAGGATTTGAAGGTCCTATGTTTCGGTTTTCCGTTTATATCTTTAAAAGTTTGCGTCTTGGATACAAAACGAAAGCTGATTAAATTTGCTACATGTTTCATTGAGTCAAGTTTTTCGTTATCTTGAATAGTTTTAGAGGTATCATCTCTTGAAAGTTTATTTGAGGCTCTCAATTTACCTTGATATCTATATCAGTGAAGCCCGAAATCGGAAGTGCCAAATTCATTTATGATATTACTTTGACACCTTTCCAAAGTAAAAACATATAACTTTAAACTCTTCACGCTTGAACCGCTGAACCGATTTAGTTGAAATTTGCTATAGAGATATTTTGACTCCCAAAACAGTACATAAGATAGTTTTTATCTCAAAAATTATCGTTTAACGTTGTGAAATAGGGTATGGGGGGAATTTAGCTTCTTCGCCAAAACTGAGTTTCTGAGGTTAACACTGTTGAAGATTAGGTTTGAAGTCATGTTTGGTATCGTTTTTCAGCAAATGAAGACTATCCCAAATTTCATCTAAATCCGTTCAGCGATTATTGATTCCCACTACAAACTTCCACTCCACTTTTTACACTCTCAAAATATGATTCTGGTTATAAAAACTATCCGATGTCCTGTCCCGGAAATCAAACTATGTCTATACGGAATTTAAACGAAATCAGTTCAGCTGTTTAAGCGTAAAGAGGAAATTAATCAATCTCCATCGGAAAATATGCGAGGTTTGCGGAATTTCGCAATTTTGGAATCTTCCCAGCGCCACACCAGTAACTGTACCTACACAAATTGTATTCCATGAACAAATCATTCGCTAATTATAACATGTGGTAAAACCAATATTGACTCTAATAACGTGTTGCCGTTATTTGCTGTGCATGCAAATTATGGAGGAAGTAACTAAAATTACAGACAGTACCTAATTATTACGCTCAGTTATATTTTGATTAATTTACTTAAGTTTTACACGTGAATTCATGCAGAGTAGATACTTAACAATAATGTGTTAGTCTATAAAAAAATAATAAGCCGAAATCATTGAGTAACAAAAAAACAACTCGTATTAAAGAGCTTTTTGCTCAATATCCTAGAATCCATTCTGTAGTAGGTAACACATAGTTTCCGAGTTTAATAGAGACTCACTAAAAATTATAGCGAACATGATCCGGCCGGCATGAGGCCGGAGGTCGCATACACTATAAATGACATGATATAGGTGCAATGAAAACAAAGCGTCACGGCACTATTCGTTTATTGTTGTAAGTTATTGGTGTCCTGTTACTCAAAGATTGGCTGGAAGAGATCGCCGTTTAGCGATTAGACCAGATGTTGTCACCTACTTGTAATTTTTGTTCTTTTCTGTATTATGTTTGTCATTGTGTGGCACACGATACAGAATATTTATTATTATTAACCTATCAGCGCAATCTAAAATATTGTCACAAACTTTAACGCATTCACTGCCAGGGGGCGTGGCCTAGGAACAAACTTGTATGACGGTGAACGCATATAATATGCGTCGGTGGCAGTGAATGCGTTAATGTCACTAATACGAGTATCATGTCATGAGGCAATTGAGTGTAAGGAAAAGTAAATAAGATGGGTAAACATAACAAAAACACTTTTATTAAATAATGTACCTAAACGAACGTGTAGCAAATAAAATAAAATTTCTAAGACCATGACATTTTTTTTATATACTACGGCCCGCCTGATGGTAAGCCAGTAGCCTATGTACGCCTGCAACTCCGGAGGAATTACGTGCGCGTTGTCGACCCTAACACTGCACCATCATGGAGCTCTGGCAACCTTACTCACCGGCAGGAACACAAAACTATGAAGTAGGGTCTAGTATTATTTGGCTGCGGTTTCCTGTAAGGTGGAGGTACTTCCCCAGTTGGGCGCTGCTCTAAATTTGGAATGACATTCACTATGCTGTGCCCTACCACACTAAGCGAGATGACATTAACAGTGCCCATACTTGTCTTTTGGGCATTTAAGGACATATCCAGGTCCAACGTGGAATACTTTTATGTTTTGTACTATCTTCAACCTATTTATTTCTGATTCAAAATAACCTTCACTCAATATCCTACACAATCTTCCAACCTCAGTTTTTCCTCAAAGCAATGTTGATATATTTATTATTTCTAATATTTTATTATTCGCCCATTTTCTCAAACCGGAGGCGGATGTACGGAGATTACTCGACGTCCATTGGAAGAAAAACAATGAATTATTTATCTGAGGCAGTAATGATGTTGCCAAGCCGTTATTAGGTTACGTTACGAATCATTTTAGTGACAAAAATAAAGTTTTATCAGTCTTCAAAGATACAAGGTTTTCGATTCATCGGTATGATCTTTTTTATATATGTTCACTGATTACTCGGATACTTCCATTTTTGTTTGCGTCCTATATCATAAAAAATAAAATTCACCATGTGATGAGTGGATTCTATAGAAATTGAGGAACTCCTCAAATTTTACACAGGTTGGGCCAATGATAAATTCATTTTACAACATTGAAGTAATCAACCAATTTTTGTGTTTTAAATAAAAAGTATATTTATAAATTGAGATACAAATAATAAATAAATTTTACGTTTTTGTAAGGCTGTAGTCAATGTTGTTCTGGACAACCCCAAAGCCGTAGGTCGTTTACGCGTCGAGTTGCTTGCATCGCTCTCACAGACGCTCTCACCCGTTCGATGTATTCATTGTTTCACCATGCACATCCTTGACGTCGAGATTTGAATCGATCCAGTAGCCTCGAATCGCTGTGTTCTCGTGTAATGCAATATTTTGAATAAAAAATTGTTTTTTTTTGTTTTTCTTTTAAATGTCACCTTTCTCATTTGTCTAGATTTTATATTTAACGAAAAAGGTCGGGACGAAAAGATAATTTATCTTTGGCCCACCCTGCAGCCTGTATTAGCTCTCGAAAAATACCACTTTGCAGGGTAGATCTATTCTGGTGATAATGACGATAGATTCATTTCATGACTGTACATATTTTAAACTTTGCAGTGAATTCGATTCATTTTTTATTTATTTAAACTTCATTGCACAAAAGAAAACGTATCGTACAAAAGGCGGACTTAATGCCAAGAGGCTTTCTCTACCAAAGAAATGATAAATAAATTGTTAAAGATTATTTTTTATTTAAGTTCATATCACTGACTGTACATTAAATTTATAAAAACAATAATCTTTAGTCATCGGGGCTATTCTAAAACGCCGAAATCGATATTGGCAGCAATTTATTTGTATGATCGTGTTTTCGATGTCTTTAATATTGCTACAGTCAAAATTATTTAATAATACATAGGGTAGCAGTATTTAGTTCATCGCTTTCATCCAACAGCCTAGTCAATTTTACATTTTATCAACTCTCAATAGTTTTTACGAGTACACCAAAATTGTTCCCTGGAATTGAAACGACAAGACGGTAGGTATTTTTCCTAAAACGTAAATTTAAAAATAAAGTCGAGATTGGGAACGCGGGCAAGCAATAACTATTTAAATATAAGGAAAAATAGATTGAAGCTGTAAACGCAACGTTGGCGCACAATGAAATAAATTATTCGAACCTAGGCCCTTTTTACACTCTAGAGGTCAAACTTCTAACTCGGCAAACTAGCAAAAAATGTCCCCAAACTTGTCAAAACTAGTTTTAAATGAGAGACCCTTCCAACAGTCCGCCGGGAACTTTGACGCGATAACGCGAAGATACTATCAACGAAGTTTGTCAGTTGTGAGGAAGACATCGTTTGTTCGTCTTTGAAGTCTTAGATTTAATGTAGGATAATGCTCATGCCGATTCGATTTTCTATCGGAAGATGTTTACGTAATCGGGAATTTTCAGATACGAACATGTTGTATTTATTCTCACAAATTTAACCCATCAGTTTTGTATGGAAAACTGAGGATACTACGAACGGGATGAGAAGAACATGCAGAATGTGGAATGAGTTACCTCCTGTGGTATTTCCTTTGCGTTACGACATGTGGTTTTGAAGAAACGGGTATTTAGGGTTCTCAAGGGTTGACCATGATTAAGTGGCTCGTTTAATGTTGCTCATGTCTATGGATGACGATGACTGCTTCCCATCATGCTGACTATGACATAATACATAGGGTATACAGTATGGGGTTCATCAAAAAAGGAGCGTACAGATTTTTAAAGGGTCGGCAACGCGAATGTAACACCTCCGGAGTTGCAGGCGTCCATAGCCTTACCATCAGGCGGGCCGTATGCTTGTTTGCCACCGTTGTGGTATAAAAAAAACTAATGGTAAAATACAATAACCCAAAATTTGTTAGTTTTTCGATAAAAATGTAAATGGTGCACTTTTTCTTTGCGCAATAACGCAAAATGGACGAACCTTTGGAACCTTTTGGATGCCTTACCCTAAAATTATTCTCCCTCTACCCTGAAAGGATTTATTACTGCTATAATAAATAATATTGATGCAAAGAAACTAAAACGTAAATCAGAAAACACTTCTATGTTTTCAATACCAATAAGGAATAAAAAAGTTGCGCAACGAAAAGTTTTAATCTTTTTTATACCTTTAAACAATAACCCAATACAGACTATAAACCCTATTAAAAGTTAATTAAGAAGGCAAAAGAATATTTGATTTTAAACATAAAAAGCAGAGCGTTGATTGGACGTTTACGCTACGATGCCTTTTTGGGTGGCTGTTTAATGAAAATTTGATTTCTACCTTTTACGGGAAGGGAAGGAACAATTTATTTCAAGCTGTAATGAATTGAGAACGAGGGTAAGTAAGATAGATTGAGAAGTTGATAACAATTTTAAAATCGGGAAATTTTTCGGTTTTGGTTGCGAATTTTATAGTCGCTTACAACGGGCGTCATATGAAAGATTGGAGTCACTCAAAGGACAATTTAGCGAGCCAACCTATGCCAAAAGAGGTCATGAAGAAAGGGCGGCCGATGGATATGCAATATGGTAAAGAAGGCATAAGATGAAATTTAAATAAAAAATCTAAATTACGTTACGGGACATTGCTCATGCCGCTATGAGCTTGGTAAAATGTAAGTCGTCTCATGTATGCAATACAGTGAGAACGATTGTCTTATAAATTAAAAAAATAATAACACCAAATACTCGCCCGATTTAAATAAAAATTCCAACGTCCTTTACTTGACACTTCAGCTTCAACAAAGGCCGGTAAGTACAAAGAGTAATGTAATATTGTGTATAATTACTGTTTAACGTTATTCCTACAATTATTATACTTTTTTAATGTACAGAACATCACATTATTACAAAGGTTTATATTATTTTAAGAATCTTAGCAAACAGCTGATTCAACATGATGTTGTCAGCTCGGCCCGTTCGAAAAACTCGTTGTGATGGTTTTAGTTAGTCATTAATAAGAACCGAGTTTGAAAGAGTTGCCAGATTTAAGAGGCAGTGGGCAGGAAACATTGCTTGTGGGAAGGACCCTAACAAAATGGAACGATTATCTTGTGGAGAATGCAGGAAATCATTGTGTACAGGTCTGGAGGTCCTTATATAGGCACGCTATTTTATTTCAAGCAGAAACGTCTGCGAACGATTACAAATTAACCTGCCGTTAAGGTAGAACATTCTTAAGTTTATGTAAAAGATAAAGGAAGGAATTAAAAGATTATTTTGCTTCTGGTAAGCCTAGGCGCGCTTTAAAGACGGTGTTAAGCAAGACATGTCAGCATTTGAAATTCGTGACCGTGATGGATAGCGTGTTGTGGAGGGGAGAAGGCTATACGACCAAGCCTGGTTTAAAGCGTTAGATAGCAGAAGGTGTCGCAGAAAGCAAACCGGGACTGGAACCTCAGATGGCATGAGCATTTTCTGCCAAAAATTTGGGAAGTCGTGCCGTATCTATTTTGCGGTTAGGTACTCTCGCCTGGATTGTGCCGTCGGTGGTGTGCGCGGGCGCCGCAATTGTGGTCGAATGTACTTGGCTGCCCGGGGCTTGAGGAAATGCTCGCCCTTCGACTGACGAGAGTAGCGTTGGTGGTAGGTGTGGCTGCGGTGGATCCTCAACCCAAGATATCAGCCCGAATTTTGGACCTCAATTTAGGATTTATTCACACTCGCGTTATTTAACGTATTTACGACGTTAAAAACTTCGAGGAACGTTAAAAGACGAGAACATGAATATTAATTATTTCGGTTACATTTTCCAAAATGATTACGTATCAGACACCGATGATCCATGTGACGTGTGTTCTATCTCGATTGTGGGTCGGGAATGGGCTGAAGCGAAGCTGAAGAAACTTATTGAGAACTCCTCCTCGGCCTCCATAGTTGCCAAACCCGTTGTCTAAACAGCAATGCATAAATCGTCTGCAATAGACGCAATGATGGTAAGCTTTGGTATAGTTGGTAGTAGCGATCGGAATGGTGTTCCGAAAGGTTGAAAGTGTGAGTTTTGCCGGAGCCCGTGATGTTTTCATTTATTCCTTTAATATAAAATTATGTCCTCAGGGAAGGATGGACCGTAGCATTATGTGTTGCCTATTGAAGTTAGTGGGGCCCTCAATAAATAACCACAATATTTGTCGTGCTGCATGATCTTTGTCGCGTTCGAGTTGCCCTGTTTTAATTGACTTCCATTCCACGAAGGAGGACGTTATTTATTCGGTTGTGGCTATTTTTTATGTATGTTTTCCTACTCCTCTACTGTTATCTGTCATTTATGCATTCATTAACACGAATATAAGAACATACATAAAAGGTTTCAAGAAAAGTCTATATTGTCTATTCCTCATAAAAGCTCTTGTGCTTTTAATCGCTATAACGTTACTGCGATTAATGGCTACCAACCTAACAAAACCAAAACGAATACAGTTTTAAACTAAGTGCATTGCTGCCAACTTACAAAATATTCATTTGGTTGCATAGTAAAAATAATTACTTCATAAGTCAGAAACACGCATGTGACACCCGTAATATAGCAACACCCATAGACTACGAAGACCGCTTAGCGTTGCTTGTTAGTCTCCGTAGGCTACGGTGGCCAAAATTGAGAAAAAACTGTCCAAAAATTTAATTTTGCAAGTAGCAAGTACCAGGGCCTCATGAGTTACGAGGTGTCGCTGACCGGCCGGCCGCGGCCCGGGGCAGGCTGGGCGCGTAACAAGGTATGCTCGCGCGTCTTGGCTATATACTTTTGCTGTAATTTATTTACCTAAATTAAGATTTATTTTTGTTGACTCGTAGGAAAAATATTGTATGCAACGTTGTATAAGTAGCTCAAAAAATGCTCGTGGCGTATTCCTTTACAATGTGAGCCGGAGCCGAAGGCGTAGTGTAACTCACGCCACTCACCTTTTTTGACCCTTCTTATACAACTGTTGCATAAAATACTATTTTCGATTAGGGTAGCTACAGACTAGCGTATTATACGAGTGTACACGTATGAGTACACGCGAGCGAGCGTGTTGCTAGACCTATTTGAATAAAGAATATGACTTTGATTTTGACTTTGAATGTAACGCGCGTGTAATCTCCTACCGCCGAAATTACCGTATACGCGTAGAAAAATACGCTAGTCTGAAACCTCCCTTGTGCCGAGACCCTTGTGTCACTATGTGATGTTACTATTACTATAAATCTTGTATTGACTTGTAAAAGAGCCCTTGAAGCCTACTTGCAGGATAAATTTTTGAATTTTGAATTTGAATTTTTGACCTGTGATCTGACTTGAGTAATTTGTAAAGAAACTACAACAGTTGCTTTCACGTTAATAATATGTGTACAGATGTTTTGGGATTAAGTATTTTTTGACTAGTTTTTTTACTGTTTGACTAGACACCGAATTCAAACATATCAGTTGTTAACGCATATACTTATAGCGTAATATTTTTATCCTATCCTATTGGAAGTCGGTTTTCTTTTGTTTATAAAAAGTTTTAATCGTTATCTTGTAAGTCTGTTTTTAGTATGTATAGTTCCTTTTATTTTTAATCCACCTAAGGTTCAAGCTAATTTGGTCCGCAATCTTAACGATATGTGCTGCGAATGCAACTTATTATTATAGAAAAATATTCCCAGCGCAGTAGCTAAACACAGCCGTCGCGTCGGGCGCGGCTAGTATTCGGAGGCTTTTCAAAAGCACCAATAGGAACGCTTCACATAAGTATTCTGTATCGCGGCCAATTAGAAGCACCTAAATTTAAACCACCTTTTGTACTGATCAAATATTGCAAAACCACTCTTTCATCATCCTCTATACTATCAACATTTCTACATTTAACCGTTTTGGTAAGAACCCTTGTAAACCAGTACCTTTGTGGAAGATTATATCTAACATTTCATTATAAATCGAGTTTTATTTGAGTCGTCGAGATCCTGACCTGCACGGCGGCTACAATATGAAATGTCCAATGTAAAATAAACCATAAACGGCTCAATATTTAAAGTCCGTGACTGTACGTAGGTAGGTATATTTACGTCTTTGTTAAAAACGTTCCCTGTTAAACTTCATTAAAATTGGAGGGAAGGCAATTCCATTCCCAAAAAGGTTAATTTGGTTGTAATTAAGTTTATAATTCTTTGATGTGTGCTCAGATTAATGAAGTTAATTAAATTACGGCACGTGTAAGTGGTGTTTTTTGTGTAATTACCTGAAGAAGGGAGATGAATTATCTTTTAATAAAATAATGTATGGGAAAGAAGAAAATGTCTTATTGAATAAAATATAGTAGATTATTTCTTAATTTAGATACATTGAAGTATTATTTTTATGGTTATGTATAGTTCCTAAAATTGATTCAATTCAATACTTTATTGATATTATAAAATTTTATAATAATCTAACTTATAAAAACTGGGTATATTCAATATTATAACAAAATTTTGCTAAATGGATAGAAAATGAGCCATCCATTATAAAAAAGTGGTTTAAAAGCACATATTGAAAATTTTAACATTCAAAAAGAAAATGGTACTCAATATCTTACATTTTATTGAAAAATAAATTGTATTACAACTATATACATAAACACAATATTTCAGGGTCAAAAGAGCAATTTTCTTGATCTTCCATACATTTAGGACAGATTAATATAATGTGACGTCACATTACAATATAATTTTGTTAGAGACGTTTCAATCGTCGAGTGCGAGCGTCAGACTTTAAGAGGCTCTCAACACCCAATGTCCTTGAAATTGATGTTACTTAAACAGTTTTTTAAGAAAGACTATTTGTTTTAGTCAAGTAAGAAAAATATATGTTCATATCAATTATATTTCAAAGATCGTGGTTGTACTCGATACACGATTGAACGAAATCGGCTCGATAGAAAATAATTGCAAAGATTGGTCTTAACATCACAATTAAACGGTTTTATGTCTTTATTGTTTTGACTTATGGGTCTGCAATTAAAATCACAATTTCAAAACATTTATATCTAAACCGTGGTCGAGTTAAATATTACACTAGTAATCCACTTTTTTTTATTTAAATATTTTTCTTATTATTCCCTTGCCCAGGCTCAGTAACATGCGACAGTGCTATCTCATTTACTCCGATACAAATAGACAGTGTGCGCGCTTTAGGTATTGACAGCCTCTTAACTCTCTTTTCCGACCTTTCTGTTGCCTCAATGCCATGAGTCTTACAAAAAACTGTCAAGTAACCAATTACAGACTTATGTTTACGTTGTCTTTTCTCAACATTGTTTGATTTTTAAAAACAACTCTCTTAATTGCATGCAAATAAAGTTTATTTCATTAACACTTAACCCAGATTCATCTTTGCCGGAAATCCCTTTGAAATTCCGGCTAACCAAGGACAAAGCTCAAAGAAATTAATTTCAACGAAGTCCAGGCAATCTGGAACAATTTCCGTATGATTAAGAAAATCAAAGACCAAATAATTTGAGAACATTTGACAGTTACTTAAATTACCTATTGACTTTTGACAGACTTAAAATTAGAAATTGGGTAACTACGAGTATTTAGGAGTTGATGTTTTGAGATCAAACGGTTGAAGACCGTAACATCATTATAAAGTATATATTTCGCGACTACACAAATATTACAAAATGAGAACCTCCTTCTTCCTCGCGCTGTCCCGGCATTTTGCCACGGCTCATGTGAGCCTAGGGTCCGCTTGACAACTAATCCCAAGATTTGGCGTAGGCACTAGATTTTACGAAAGCGCCTGCCATCTGACCTTCCAACCCAGAGGGTAAACTAGGCCTGGTTGGGATTAGTCAGATTTCCTCACGTTGTTTTCCTTAGCGACTGGTAAATATCTAATGATATTTAGTACATAAGTTGCGAAAAACTCATTGCTACGAACCGGGTTTGAAGACGCGACCTCCAGATTGCAAGTCAATTGCAAAAAACAAAATTCAAAACTAGTACCTATATCATTTTAATAGAAAATTTACATCAGGGCTTCTTCGGGGTATAGGTTTTTTTATTTGCCAATTCTTTACAGTGGTTTTCTATGTAGTTACAGTCACCACTGAATATATCTAAACTACCTTAATATATGGGCAATAAAGTCATGTATACATATTTTTGGCACATTTTTCATATCGATATTTTCACACGTGACCGTACCTATTACCGCTCTTTGGAGAGCCCTATAAACACGATACAAACACACCGAGATATTGATATGTGCAAGAAATTGTCCCTGACAATAATTAATTGTCCGAAGCTCTCCGATTTGACTCGGGCATTTTGCTTACGTATGTCTGGATGTTGTCCTCTACAGGTCGCAATTCTTAACCAATTCTCGTGAAATTGAATGATTAATAGTATTTTTTGTCGATCCAGTTTTTGTGAATTTGTCGAAATGCGGAAATTGGCACAAAGAATTTAGGCGAGAATTAAGGTAAGTTTAGGTTTAAGAATTTAGGTGTGAGGAGGTTCAGTTGTTAGAAAATAACTTTCTGTCACTTCGTTTATTGGGTAATGTTCAAAATGGTGGAAATTGGCATAAAGGACTTAAGGGTCTATGGCACTTTTGGGGCATTCGTTTTTTTCTTACATTCGAAATTTGGATTTTTTATAATAAATTAAAACTATATTTAGACTTTTGCTGTATTATTTAACAATATTCTGTAAGCATAGAAAACGAGCTATCGGAAAAAAATGATTAAGAACGTAATTTTGATACGCTAAGTATTTATTTTTGTATAGCAAACAAAACTTTTTTAATTGTCACTGTAAAATGTGATATGTGTAAGTAACGCTGTGATAATGAAGTATATTTAGTTTTTACATTTTTAGTTTATAAATTGTACCGCGTGGTCTACAGCTCACATAGCCTGTAGTTAAAGAGGTACTAATCATTATAATACTAGTGGTTCTGTGAACTGTGGTTTGACAATTTTCTAATAACCCAAATCGACCAACATTTATACATAACTATCGGACATGCTTACAAAATTACACGAAAATCGGTTGCGAATTGAAGAAGAAGACATATGAAAGATTTTTTCGAAGCTGAAGCGGAGACCTTCTTTTTGGTGTCACATCACAATGCTTCTATCGACCATACAGACAAAGATGTGGAGGATTTTTTTATGTAGAACCACAAACTATTTTTTGACGAGTTTGGCCTAGTGGGTAGTGACCCTGCCTACGAAGCCGATGGTCCCCGGTTCAAATCATGGTAAGGGCATTTATTCGTGTGATGAGCATGGTTATTTGTTCCTGATGTATGCTTCGTCTCCACAGTGTGCGGTCATAATCCATATCATATGGGACACGCACGGCATGTTCCCGCCAACCACCCTCTTCACAGCATCAGACCATCTCGTGGGTGCTCTTCCTTGCGCACGTTTGCCATCCATTTGGCCCAAGATCATCCGCTTTTTTAGGTCAACATATGAAGAAGAAAGTGCCACAAAATGGTCACATCTCAGCATAACGCTGGCGATTTCCTGCGCTGATCTGTTGATATAATAATATGTATGTTTATCCACTTTTTTGTCCGCAGCTCCTCCAAACCGGCCAACGATAGTGGACACCAAGACCAAAGACCAGACGCGGCTGCTGCAGCCGTACAACGAGGGCGACACCTTGGAACTCAGTTGTGAAACCTATGGAGGTAACAATAGATTTTGCAATTTATTTCAGTTTACCTGTCGGCAATGATGATACCATCATTAGAGAGAGCATATCCGATCCTTTAATCGTGAACGATGAGGGCATTCAATGATATAAGATATCTAACTCACAGTCTTTACTGAACAAGACATGACTGTGGAATATGGAATGAGTTACCTCCTGCGGTATTTCCTTTGCGCTACGACATGGAGTTTTTCAAGAAGCGGGTATTTAGTGTCCTCAAGGGTCGGCAACTCTAAAGTGGCTCCTCCAATGTTGCTTATCTCCAAATCTTATCTAATCATACCATAATACCCTAAATATCCTGCTACCCTAAGGTTGTCTGGAAGAGATCGCTTACAGCGATAAGACCGCCTGTTGCTACCCTTCTTTACATTGTAAATCTGTTGTTGAAATTTGTTTTCTTTGTGGTGCTATAAAGAATATTTACTTACTTACATAATTTTGGAAACGGAATGAGGAAGATATTATCTGTATCTGACCGTTTTCATTTTGTCGATTATTGTTGCCGACTTTGTATGCTAGGCGTCTGTTTGCAGCGCATTTATTTGAAAGTATTTTACGCTTTTTGAAGTAACCTAGTTATTAAAAAAAAAAAAAAAAAACAAAACGTACTGACACAGTACACTGTCGTTCCAGCGGTATCTGGGCCGACCCACTGGACGGCGACCAGTCGGTCGTCCCAAATAAGCTCTCTTAACACCTCGATCCTCACCCATCCTCAGTAAATGGCCGAACCAGCTAAGTCTGTTTTTCGTTTCGCCTATGATATTGGGTTCGGCCACTAACTCATCGATTTCGGCATTCTTACGGATCCTCCAGGTGCCGTCATCTCTTTTGATAGGTCCCAGGATCTTCCGTAACACCTTTCTTTCCGCTACCAGGAGCTGACTCTCTTCTTTCAGTGTTAGTGTCCAAGCTTCGCAGCCATACATAAGGATTGGTCTTATTATAGTTTTATATACCCGTAACTTAGTATTACTGCTGAGAAGCTTGGCCGCCAACACCTTATGGAGGGCTGCGCTGCATCGCAGGGCGTTTTGGATGCGTATGTTGATCTCCTCCTCTCTGGTGTCTGGTGTGTCTGGTGTCTGGTGGTGGTGGTGTGGTGGTGTGTGGTGTGGTGGTGTGGTGTGTGTGGTCTCTGGTGTCTGGTGTCTGTGGTTTATAAAAAGAGTTTTAAAATATTTTTTAATAAAAAGACAAGTCAAGTATGTTTACCTTTTTTAAAATGCTAAAAAAAAAAACTTTAATTAATATCTTTTACTAAAAAAATACGATTTTTATTGTTCCTTATAAAATAATTCAGCACCCAATGATTAATGTTACCCGGCGATTCAAATGAACCCCAGTTTACGGCACCCGATTTGCTGAAAGAACCCCAAACTGTAGCTACATATTCATGAAAATCTCGGCGGAGTTCATTACACAGCTGGAGAGTTTACGGCTGAAAATTTCCCTGAAAATGTACAGCGCTTGACTATTTACGTCCCAGATTGTGAGCGTGAACGCCCCGTGAACGAATGGGTGGTAGACAGTTGGTGTATCACAGAGTTCTTATAAATACTAACTATAATAGTAGTTTATGTGACTGACATAATAAAAGGCATTGAAATACACGAGTGTTTTAATAATCTAACCGAACGTACGGTTATATATATAAATATTATACTACGTCGGTGGCAAACAAGCATACGGCCCGCCTGATGGTTAGCAGTCTCTGTAGCCTATGTACGCCTGCAACTCCAGAGGAGTTACATGCGCGTTGCCGACCCTAAACCCCCCTCGTTGAGCTCTGCCAACCTTACTCACCGGCAGGAACACAACACTATGAGACATATTATATTCATGCGACTTCCTCTTAGGGTACAACAAACCCTTCCACATGTCACTATACAATACATTCAGGCTAGTAACATAATAAATTCAGGAATACCAAAGCCACTCGTCCGGGACGGGTAGACATTAAAATGTCCATTAGCTGCTCCTTGTCACACCTTTTTCAAGCGAAGTGGCATACAGGGTTGCCAGGCGTACAGTGATTACCTTACATGTACGATAATTTGTACCCATGACAGTCGTACATCGGCAAACGCGAAATGAATAGAAAAGATATATCGGGCTTACAGATGCTGCGAAAAGTAACGTGATTATTTCCACATATAATTTAAGTCTCTGTCAGCGTTTTCTATCAAGGATGTCATTTTGGCTAGGCCATTAGTACCGTCCAATGAGCATTATCGTACGCAAATATACGATATCTATACTCTGGCACACCCACTGTGTCAGTAGAAAAAGGCGGTAAATTAAAAAAAGGTAGGCGCAAGGGTTGATTTCCAATAGAAAATGTGACTGTCGCGCCTATTTTCAACTGATTAAATGGGTATATTTGAGTATAATTTCAACCTACGATGTCCCCAAACAAGCATAGTATTTGAAGCGAAACATGAGACTTTCACTCAGAAATAAAGTAGAAATAGGCTAAAGTTTTCACTTTTGGATGTTATACTCTGAGTAAGGCTATGGCGTCAAAAATGACACTTCTAAACCGTTTGGGACTACAGTCAAACCAGGATGGCAGCGATTTTGGCATAACACTTGCACTGTAGTGTTATTTCAATCTTCCATGAAATTATGCCCTTTATCACAGCAACAGGTTAGGCTATCAAAAACGCTGCCAACTTATCTTGCCCTGACTCTAGGATAAAATGCACAAGTATAATCTGATATTTGCGAAATGTAGATAAAAATACTCTGGTTTAAACATTCAAGGTTTTTAGGGTTCCGTACCCAAAGGGTCAAACGGGTCCCTATTATTAGGGTTCCGTACCCAAAGGGCCAAACGGGACCCTATTACTGAGACTTCACTCCGTCCGTCCGCCCGTCCGTCTGTCAACTGGCTGTATGTCATGAACCGTGATAGCTAGACAGTTGAAATTTTCACAGATGATATATTTCTATTGCCGCTATAATAATTAATACTAAAAACAGAATAAAAGAAATATTTAAGGGGGGCTCCCCATACAACAAACATATTATTTTTTCCGTTTTTATAAATAATGGTACGGAACTCTTCGTGCGCGAGTCCGACTCGCACTTGCAGGGTTTTTTATTCGTTATTATTTAACAAAACAGGACTTAATTGCGTATGAGTATAATATTTTTTTTAATTTACGTCCGACTTTTCAAGAAATTAAGATAATTTCGGGGCGATTAAGTCCTGTTTTTTTACTTTTTTTATAATATTTGTTATTATTTTGTGCACACAGCTTCTCTGCACGCCTGCAAATATTAATAAATGAAAATGTTGTTTTTAAATATGTATTGGATATATTAGATTATTTTGCAAGTTTTTCTTTAGTAGTAGTGCCGTTTTGATAGACGTGCGATATTTTTTTCATCGGTACGATAATTTAGATACTCAAATACGATTATTCATTGCCGCTCACCTGGCAACCCTGGCAACGGCAGTGACTTGTCAATTTCCCATGGGCAGACCTTTCTAACGTGTACATTCACAAAATTCTAAGCACGACTGGCGAGATAAAATTGTCCGCATGATTCTACAGATGGCGTTGACACGTTGAAACACTTTTCTGCATCGCGCTATCAAAATTTTTGTAGCCACGTATAAAACCCCGGGGGGATCAAAGGTTTTATTTGAATACGAATGCTAGTCGCTTTTACCCAAATAGGCGACCGGACAGTTTGCTGGTCCTACATTGGAGGTTTACGATATTTAACAAATAGACAGCGTGTGCCCGAAACACCTAACAGAAAATCTTTTTCCGATACCTATTTTTCAGAGAGAAAATTCTTAGAATTAAACAGCCTAACTAAGCGGAAAAGGGCAGTAAAATGGAAACATAATGGTGTGTTATTCGTTTATTGATCTACCTATTTTTGTTTCTTTCTAAAGCTTTCTAAGTGAAATTGTTGAGACGACGTACCGTACGTTATTTCCAGTTTCAAAGTTTCTGAGAAAAACCAGTACCCCTAGTGTAAATTTATTCGATAGCGAAACGTGACGTACGCGTTTGCGTTAAGTCTCATTTTGTATGGGTTTTTAAACAGCGCGCCAAGCGGGACGTTTTGGAAAGTCAAAAATCTCATACAAAATGACACTTAACGCAAACGCGTACGTCACGTTTCGCTGTCGAAAATGTTTACACTAGGGGTACTGTTCTTTAGGTAAATTTATATGAAACAAGCTTTGTTGTGTATACTCTCATATTTCTAAGAAAATAACCCACATGAGGATACCAAATTTCAAAACCATAAGCTCGACGACCGGTCTGGCCTAGTGGGTAGTTCAAATCCTGGTAAGGGCATTTATTCGTGTGATGAGCATGGATATTTGTTTGGATACATGGATGGGTGTTTTCTATGTATTTAAGTATTTATAAATATTTATATATTATATATATCGTTGTCTAAGTACCCACAACACAAGCCTTATTGAGCTTACCGTGGGACTTAGTCAATTTGTGTCATAATGTCCTATAATATTTATTTATTTATTTATAAGTGTACCTTTTTATCCAAATTCCAAACCTTTTCAACTACGTTAGTGGAAACGTTGCATCAAGTTCGGTAAAGTGATTGATCAGTTACAAGGTTAAACAAGTTACTCATGTGGATATATTTTATTTCCACCCGTCTGCAGCAAAGCCCAAAGGAGTGCCGGTTTTAGCCTACGTGTGTATATGGAGGTAAAGTTACTAAGCTGATTATGATGGATGATTAAGCGGTGACACAGGCTTTATACATTAGCCCAAAATACGTTCCAAACATTTTTGGAGCGGTATATTATCGATATTTTTATTTATGATTTGCGTTTGTGTATCAAAGTTAAATGATAATATTTTGAAGATACTTAATAGATTTTGTTTTAGTTAAAATAATTTTGCGACTTAGAAAAAAAAAAAACTTTAAAATTCTTTGTCATAGTAATATAGGGCCTGTAATCAACTTCGTAAACAATTATGTTTAATAGACCGAAGTGTAAAGGAAGGTTTCCCTTTTGACTCGGGCATTTTGCTTTCCTATGATTTAGATTTAGATAGATTTAGACATAGATTTATAACTAGCCTAGATGCCTAGTCTGTACATCCCTAGTGAAGCCATTTCGAGTACGACATTATGTCGCCCTCGTGTCATCGTATCCGAACGGCCCTCGCAGTACTCAAGGTCGAGTTGGTTTGTGTACACCTCCCGGTTATAAATTAAAAAATACAAGAAAGATGGTTGTTTGTGCGGTGAATTGGTGTCACAACACATCAGTGAATAAAAACAAACCGCCTGATATAACATTTCACGCGTAAGTATCCAGTATAATGTGATATTTTTACGTAATTGTAAATACAAAAATCCAAATTTTCGTCAGCCGCCATTACTTATAAATGTTGCCAGGTGATATGAATCTTTTTTCCTCCAAATGAGGCATGACGATTACATTGATAAAATTAATATGCTTACTTTAAGTTCCTTGTATGACTATAGAAAATATTCTTTTTTAGTTTTTCATTCTTTTATTTCAAATTATGTTTTGTCTTTTATAAATATACAGTTTAAATTCATATTTTTATTTTGTGTGATATTCGTTTTAGATTTCCGACTGATCCGCTTCTGTCTGCGAGATGGACGGAAAAAATTAGATTAAATAGGAACGATGCAATATGGAAACCGACTAAACATAGTCGAATATGCTCTCGCCATTTTGATGAGCAAGTAAAGTAAATTTTATTTGTGGAACACAGGTGTTACAGTTAAGGTCTGTAAAAACGAAACGCAACTGTCACTGTCGCACTTATATGGAAGACTGATAGAGAGACACAAAGCGTTTCGTTGTTCGAAGCAATAGCGATTGCCACCTTGGCTAGGCCTGCAGGTACAATTACTAGTACTGACGATAAATAGTTATTTGTTTTACAAGTGGAAAAGTTGTTGTTTAACCGCTCGTGCTAATATTGCTACTCGAGCTAAATAAAGATTCAAAATGTCGAAAAATGGAATCTTGAGCGTTGCGAGGGTTTCAAGTTACGAGAGTTAAACAAATTTTGCCCCAAGTGAAACACAAAACTTTTCACCGCACCAACCCGAAGAAAATATTACTTAGTCAAATAAAATCAAACCAAATCAAATCCAAATGATCGTCATTAAATATTTATCATTTAAAATCATTATTCCAAAGTCAATTCTACCAGCTATTATCTGTGTACATTTGTAAAATAAAAAAATAAACGTTTTTTTTATTTAAACATTATTTCACAAAGTACACTCCTGCAGTGCAAAGTCCTTAAAAGAAACCTTGAAAGCTTTTGCTACAAATTTAATATCTACATACACACTCCCAAATGATTGATAGCCAAGTATAAGGATGTGGTTAAAATCCATCTACTTTAAGGGGAATAAATGAACTCTGGCAACCCATTTTTGTATATATGTGTGTGTCGCTGAGCGTAAGACACGAGCGTCGCACGCACACATCGATCGAGTTTCGGCTTCACTTTTGGCAGATTAGCCTTATGAGGACTAACTGTCTATGTGTGATAGGTCAGTGGATTTAGATTTATTTATTACACAACATACGATTGGATTACAAATTAGATTCATGTCAATTTATATGAATCTATATTGTGATTGTCAAAAATAAATTCTAATCATGACTAAAGATAACATCATAATCCAGATAGCAACAATTGCCCTTACAAGGATTTGAACCTGGGACCATCGGCTTCATAGGCAGGGTCACTACCCACTAGGCCAGAGTTTCATGTCATGAACATTATTGCCGGTAGATGTTTTCGATAAATCCAACCCAACAACAACCAGTCCAACTGGAGAAGTACCTCCACCTTACAGAAAACCGCAACTAAATAACACCAGACCCTACTCATAGTGTTGTGTTCCTACCGGTAAGTAAGGTTGCCAGAGCTCAACGAAGGTCCGGAGTGTTAGGGCCGGCAACGCGCATTTTACTCCTCTGGAGTTGCAGGCGTACATAGGCTACGGAGACTTCTTACCATCAGGCGGGCCATATGCTTGTTTGCCACCGACTTAGTATAACCCCCCCCCCCCTTTTTATCTCGGGTAAAAAAGGAATATAATATATAATCAAACACGCCTATACTCGTATGTAAACGTAATTATCATATTCGTGCAATTCGTGATGAAACCTAGAAATTTAATTATATTTGCCTAAAATTGGCAGGCAATCAAAAATCGTCTTGGTTTCACGATACACGGATACTTATTGATATTCTGTTTGCCGGCAATGATGTTTAAACAATTTTCATATTTCAATTTTGCGTGGGAAGTCTGTACTTACGAGGAAGCGGACATGAATAATAATATATATAAAAGCTTTTAGTTAAAATAATTCATGTTTAATAAGCTTAAAACCAAACTTTTAACGTACCTATTTAGTAAGACACTTAAATAACGGCCCGATTCGAAGTTTAAGTTAAGATAGTCCAAATTTAGTAAAGGTATGTTTTGTTTGAAGAAACGTAATTTTTAACATTGACATATCGAATCCATATCGTATCTTTAGTAATTTTTGACGTATCTTAAAATTCGAATCGGGCCGTATGTTAGCAAGTCAATTGCTACATAAGTATCTGTTGAAACAAGAGTTCGAGTAGCGTCCATCATTATATATTATATATTTGACGACCGGTCTGGCCTAGTGGGTAGTGCACCTGCCTATGAATCCTATGGTCCTGGGTTGGAATCCCGGTAAGGGCATTTATTTGTGTGATGTGCTCAGATAAATGTTACTGAGTCATGGATGTTTTCTATATATTTAAGTATTTGTATACTATATAATATCGTTGTCTGAGTACAAATAACACAAGCCTTCTTCAGCTTACCATGGGACTTATTTTTTGGGATTTTATTTTATATTTATTTTAATTTTAATTGTTCTTTTGATTGCATGACATGATCGACTGTAATATTTGCATGCTCAATTGTGAGTCGAGTCCACTGTACAACAAACTTTATGTCACCATCTACAATCCCTGTATTCTGGCAAATAAATTATTTGTATTTGTATTTAGTCAAGTTGTGTAAGAATGTCACTATAATATTTATATTATTGAGTATGTAGTAATATATTAATTATATATATATATTGCTATGTTTTCTGTGTGTTTTTAGCTATAGTTTTGCAATACCCTAATAGGGTCTCATATTTTGCTTTAATTTTGTAAGTTTCACCTGTATTTGTAATAAATGATTATGATATTATATTTATTTGTTAGCTTGTTGTGTCCCACTGCTGGACAAAGGCCTCCTTCTCTTTCTTTCTTCTTCTTCTTCTTTCTTCCCTTAGTCTTTATCTAGGATCGGGCCTCCTTGTAGCGCGGCGCCAGGACGCTCTATCCTGGGTTGTCATAGGGGTTAGGTTCTGGGCTTTCATCTCCCTCTTGACGACCGGTTTGGCCTAGTGGGTAGTAACCCTGCCTACGAAGCTGATGGTCCCGGGTTCAAATCCTGGTAAGGGCATTTATTCGTGTGATGAGCATGGATATTTGTTCCTGAGTCATGGGTGTTTTCTATGTATTTAAGTATTTATAAATATTTATATATTATATATATCGTTGTCTAAGTACCCTCAACACAGGCCTTATTGAGCTTACTGTGGGACTTAGTCAATTTGTGTAATAATGTCCTATAATATTTATTATTATTATTTATTTTATTATTATCATCAAACAAAGGATTTAATACAATTAAAACAGAAAATTAATTATTGGAAAAACTCTTCAACTGAATAAAAACATTTTGCTAGCATTAAAACAGATACTTGAGAACTCCACTTGGGTGCCGCCATTGCCGCGATGCTTATCTGTCAGTGCTTGCCGCGCTATGGTGATGTGACCACATCCAATACCGATTGTAGACTGCACTTGCGAGAGCCTCATCATCGGTTATCAGTATGTATGATCGCGATAAACTCAAAAACTACCGAACGGAATTTCATGCGGTTTTCAACTTTTCCTCGAGGAAAGTTTAAGTGTATAAATTGAAAAGATTTTGTATAAATTGGTAAAAATATGACGATAACTAACCGTGCGTCGCACGAGCGGGTCGCTAATAAATTATTATCGCATCAATACTGAATCCAGCACAAATATTAACAAAGTGAATGTTATGTTTACTGTTGAATATTAAATTAAATGTTTTGTTTACCGTAAACTTAAGGGTTAAAGAAAATATTAAATGTAAATATTGTAGCCACGAGTTCGAAATTCACAAGCAAAACAAATAGGTAAGTAACGTATTGCATCGTGTTATTAAACTTATTTAATTAATGATGATTGGCGTATTTAGTTGAACAATACATACAAACAGACGCGGCGGGGACTTGTTTTAGAAGTGTAGTGATTAACTTGTTTGAATATTTCACGATTTATACGATCTCGCTTTGTGTGGTAGGGCACAGCACAGCGGATGTCATTCCAGATCTAGAGCGGAGCCCAACTGGGGAAGTACCTCCACCTTACAGAAAACCGTAGCCAAATAACAATAGACCCTACTTAAAGTGTTGTGTTCCTGCCAGTGAGTAAGTTTACCAGAGCTCAACGAGGGTGCAGAGTATTAGAGTCGGTAACGCGCATGTAACTCTTCTGGAATTGCAGGCGTACATAGGCTACGGAGACTTGTTTGCCACCGACGTAGTATAAAAAATCCAAATTTCTAAGCCAACGCAATCAAAAGATACAGCCGTTTATACCGCAAATTTCCGCAAATTTTCGACACTCGCAAGGGAATCAAAACATACAAGTTACTTCCCGTGCACTCAGAATATTGAAATTTGGTACGAAGCAACTTCTTATAGCACAGATAAAGGAAAAAATGCGAAAGCCGTAAATTTTTAGTTACATCATATAATAATATAGGTTTGTACGGAACCCTCTGTGCGCGAGTCCGACTCGTACTTGGCCGGTTTTTTATACCACGTCGGTGGCAAACAAGCTGCCGACGGTTTAGCCTCAAAGTGATTAAAAATATGCGAATGACTAAAAACTCGAGATAAGTTATTTTAATTAACATTAATTACAAACTTTTAGTTAATTACCAATGTAACAGAAAAACTTTACTGCTACTAATAATGATGTAATTATTGTCTGAAACTCTGCTAATATTTCTCTAAATAGTTAGCGTGGTTATGATCGTAAATTCGGTTTTCATCATCAAACATTTTACCTAATTAGTTGTGGTTTACGTCAAAATGTCAATATTCATAGTAGACATATAAATTATCCATTTATTTATTTGATCGTATGAAATGGTAGATTATAAATTTATAAATTAAAATATTTCGGCCGCACTCTGCAACTAACTACTTCCCACAAGAAAAGTAGAAATGACCAAAATTATGTATGTAACCCGTTATAGATTGTGTCATTTACGACGACGCCTGCCTTGACACGTATTGCCATGATGTTAAAGGTTAGATTTGACAAATTTGCGCGTCATCGTGGATGACACGAACTATATAAACATAGATTTCACCACACCAGCTCGTAAAGGATGTCTTTATTCCTTTTTTTTTTAATTCTCTTTTTGACCCAGTGGTTGACCAGTAGAGAATGCCTTAAGGTATTAAGTCCACCATTTATATTTATTATTTTATGTGCAGTTCATTATAAATAAATAAATATACAAATAAAATTTTTGACTTGTTCCCTTATTTTGGCTGGTGGAACTGACTTTTAAGTGAAGATATTGAATGATAAATATTTAATAGAGTTCGAATAAATATTTAAGAGACAAAATATTATTGAAAAAACATAGCTAAGTTCGAATAAGAGCTTCATAATTAAGTAGGTATAAATAATTTCGAGGTCAATTGGTATAATTTATCCGTCATAAACTCTTTAACTGAGTTAGTTTTGGAGGATAAGGGGGACCACTGATTACCAGTTCGCCGGACGATGTCGGCCCGATACCTGGTACTCTAATCGCCCACTGATTAGAAGAAATAGAGCCCTTAAGAAATTCTTTAGCCTATTCTTGTAGACGTTGTGGTAATCCTTTTCCTTTCTGCGAGAGTTTAGGGCATCTAAAAACCTACCTGCCTACATCCTTCTCTCTGCAGGTGACCCCCGCCCCCGCCTCACCTGGTACCTCGAGAACACAGTGATCGACGACTCCTACGAGCAGCGTGGTGACGGCGTGACCGTCAACACGCTGACGTTCCCCAACGTGGGCCGGCAGCACCTGAACGCGCGGCTGGTCTGCCAGGCCGCTAACACCAACTTGGCGCCGCCGCAGACTAAGATGATCATATTGGATATCAACTGTGAGTAATCATTAAATCTCGTTTCACTTCATACGGTCGCATGTGAATAGTATGTATGTATGTATAAACTCTTTATTGTACAAAAGACAAAATATAAATATGGCACAGGATAAGCAGTACAAAGGCGAAATTATCCCTTTAAGGGATTTCTTCCAGTTAACCTTTGAGTAGATGAGAGATAGTCCACTTTTAAAGAGAGCATTTTGCTTGCCATTTGTTAGGTTCTATTCTGGATAAGTGAAAAAGTTTTAGTAGGTAAAAACCTACTTACTTACTCCGTTGGCTCAGCGACCCAAAATGAGACTTGGCCTCCGACACAAGACAGTGCACTTTTCTCGGTCCTGTGCGACCTCTCGCCAATTGTCGACTCGAAGCTCGCGCAGATCCGCCTCCACCATGTCGCTCCAGCGATACCTGGGGCGTCCGATAGGACGTCCTCCTGCTAGGCGACCCAGGTACGCTCTTTTTACGTTCCGTAAAAACCTAATTATAATATATTTTTGGCTGGTACTGTATGTATTAATTAAAACTATACTTACACAAAACACAGCTTCTCAAATGTCAGACGTACTCGTAATGTCAAATATGAGGTTCCTCGGATGCCGGAACAACACAAATATGAGGTACAGACAATAAACCCGCTGAAATTTAATAAGCGACATAACAGTGCGTAAACTAGAAATACTACCCAAAATTTCAAGTTCTTGTTAGTCCAGAAACCCATCATGACATTCTGTTAATTATTCCCACGGAACAAGGACGTATGTTGTGTGCACACTGACGTGCAACATTTACAGTCGCGATCAGATATAACGGAGCGGCCGAGGCGCTCAAAAATATCTGAATACGCACTCTAACGTCTTGACAATAGAGGCGTGTTTAGATATATGCGAGCACTTTGGCCGCTCCGATATATCTGATGGCGACTGTATCGCAGTTTAATTGGTAGCCCCAGGCTGCCGCTTTAACCCTTCGGTACATACGGTATGTATGGTAAGATTGTATCTTCTCTTTGTTCAAACAAACTGAAATTTTACCAAACCATAGCAGTTTACATGCATTGGATTTTTGGATAAAGGTAAGCATTTGAGCTGTCAAAAAGTGACATAATTTGATCGATATCGAGTTACCTACTCTCCACCGAACACCTATAAGATCACGAAAAAAAATTACAGTGCTATCTCATTTACTCCGATACAAATAGACAGTGTGCGCGCTTTAGGTATTGACAGCCTCTTAAGTAATGTACGTTTAAGCTTTACGTTAAGTTTATTATAACATATTTCATAAACACCCATGAATGATTTTTTTTATGTAGTCAAGGTTTATCTCAACGCCAAACACTAATATTTCTATATCGTGCTTACTTAGTGCTAAATGCCTCACAAAGGCGCTATTCCGCTCTAGGCGCGTAATTACTGCTTTACTGACACCGTCCACAGCGAAGCGCCATAATTTAATTTCGCGTTGTCGGAGCCTCCTTAATTAACTGCGAGTAACGAGCAGACACAAACAATTCGTTGCATCTCCGTCACATGGTGGAGTTAAGGTTGTGTGCAGTATCTTATGTTTGATGACAGCAAGGCTTGGAAACCTGTTTTCCCAAACCGTTATCATGTACGTTGCGCAAAACCTTTTAATTTCGGTTTAGCTCGAAAACCGTTATTTATAAACCGGTTTTTATGAGAACAGTTCTTGTCAAATTAACCGGTTGAGAGCAATAAAAACCGGTTTCTTCAAATTTCGGTGTCTATGTTTACGTGGCACACCACCATGCCAGCCAGCCGTTTCGCCGCTCGTCCAAAAAACAGGTTTTTTTTTTATAGATTAAAGTTCTTTAAACGTTCACGTTCTTATAAAAGTTCGGAGAAAAACCGAAATAAACCGGTATTACCGGTATTTACCGGTATTTTATAAATCGGTTCCGAGCCTGGGATCACAGTTTTTATAGGGAGCGTGCATGAACTGCAGCACAAGAGCCCCCTGTTTATTTTCGTGAAACTTATTGTCAAGCTTATTTTTCCACAACACACCCCGATCCTCACCCATCCTCAGTAAATGGCCGAACCAGCGAAGTCGGCGTCGGAAGCAGTCGGCCCAGATACCGCTGGAGCGACAGTGTACAGGCGGACCTGTGCCAACTCAAAGCCGATAACTGGCAGGAAGTGGCACAGGATCGGGACAGGTGGCGTTCTCTCGTTTTGGAGGCCAAGACCCTCTTTGGATCACTGCGCCACAATAGTTAGTTAGTTATTTTTCCACACATTCCACAAGATGGCAGAACCCACTACGTGCAAGAAAACGTGCGTGTACTGTATTGGGCAGCATCTACTTTGGCGTGAAGAGTCAATGTTGTTACCTGGAAACCTATGAAATGTACCCGGCTGGTTACATAATACCTAGGGATGTACTAAAGGAAAGAAAACAGAAGCTTTCACTTGTTACTTGCTTTATTTCTTCTTTCAAAACTCCTAAATACCCTAAAAATTCAACTTCTAGCTCAGTCTGCTAACGGTAGAGCTGTTGGTTCATTCATATTGATATTCTTACACTATAGGATAAACAACCAACAAACTAGTTGTTTAATTAAATTTAAAAAAAATATTATTATTTTTTTTTTTTATTATAGGACATTATTACACAAATTGACTAAGTCCCACAGTAAACTCAATAAGGCTTGTGTTGAGGGTACTTAGACAACGATATATATATAATATATAAATATTTATAAATACTTAAATACATAGAAAACACCCATGACTCAGGAACAAATATCCAAGCTCATCACACGAATAAATGCCCTTACCAGGATTTGAACCCGGGACCATCGGCTTCATAGGCAGGGTCACTACCCACTAGGCCAGACCGGTCGTCAAAATTTATGCTGGTAATTATTTCCCAGTCATGGTTATGTAAGTACCTACTCACAACACACGTGTTATTGAGCTTATGTGTAAGAATTTTCTATTTTATTTATTTTAATTATATATATCAATTTAAACATTCTCTGTGTCTCGTTTTAATGATGAAAATCGAGAAAGCTTCAATCGGTATAAATATAACTTAAGCTTTCTCTGCCTTTCATGGTAGTTAGTTAAAGATATGTTATGATATAAATAAGAAATAGCTTTGTGAAATCAATACGTGACATGTCATTAAAATGAGAACTGATAAAAGAAGGTCGTTAACATAATATAGAAAATTACGAGTGGCAGTGAGTGGCAAAGTAAAGTGCTACATGAAATCGTAGAAATAGAAAACTTTGCAATAGACAAGTTGGACCAAAATACTAAAGGCCTGTTTCACAATGACCAAGTAAAGGCCTGAATAAGCTATTTGCCTGCTTATCTGATGAATAAAGTCATCGCTGGCGTTTCAAAATCTTCAAATATGCTTAACTAGTAGATAAAGTACTAAGTTTTGTAGGATGTTTTATCTGGCAGTTAATTTATTTGAAAATTATAATTTATAATAATTCAGCCTCTATACGTCCCACTGCTGGGCACAGGCCTCCTCTCATGTGCGAGAGGGCTCGGGTTATAGTCCCCACGCTAGCCCAATGCGGATTGGGGACTTCACATACACCTTTGAATTTGTTCGCAGATGTATGCAGGTTTCCTCACCATGTTTTCCTTCACCGAAAAGCTAGTGGTAAATATCAAATGATATTTCGTACATAAGTTCCGAAAAACTCATTGGTACGAGCCAGGATTTGAACCCCCGACCTCCGGATTGAAAGTCGGACGCCATATCCACTC